>NW_025792454.1:0-2348 GCF_021613505.1 Equus quagga | reverse complement strand
AAATGTCTGGGTGAGAGTCACAGCCACACCACATCCCAGCTGTGAGATTTGGGCAGGTCACTCAGTGTCTCTAAGAGCCAGTGCTTCTGTCAGTAAACGGAGCTATAAGAGAGCTTCCTTAAAAGGGTGGTTGTGAGGATTGAAGAGGATATAAAAGATAGCTGATGTGTCTATGTGTGTTTCAGGGAGCAGGATTTCCCTCTTGGATAATTGAAACAGTGTGTCCACCTCCTCTGTCCCCATCTGAGTGTGTCCCAATGGGCCCAGTTAGTCCTGCAGGAATCCTATGTGGCTTAAATGAGTTAGTATATGTAAAGTTCTTAAAATGGTAATTAAGCACATAACAAGTGCTTAACAAATTCCAGTTGCTGTTAGAAGAGAGCATCTGAGACATATTTTGTATCTTTCAATCCAAAGTGACTCCATTCACTTGTTACAATTTTGCTAATCTGACCAATCATAAAGTTGTTTCTAAGGAGGGAATTAGGAAAAAGGAGTTAGATGTGGGTCTGGCAGATGACAGTGCCATGACCTTGACAGGCTGACATAGTGTGACTTTCTGGGCTTTGGAGGCATTGAGTGTCTGGTGGAGTAAAGGGGAAGATGACGAAATAATACAAGACCCAAAAGGAATTTTAAAATGCAGTGTAGCCCTGTATGAAACTGACTGTCTTCAATAAGTCATCAAAAAAAACACGGTCTTTTTCTAGTATGTGAGCAGAAAACTCAGAGAAATGTTCTAAAGCAAAAATAACATTTAGGAGTTTTAGACAAGCCCTGCCTTTAAAGAGAAACTTCTTTATAAACAACAATTGTCCTTTTCCAAAGAATCATTTTCATTGAAATAGCATGCACTTTAAAGAGAACATAATCTTCTAGGTAAAAATATGCCTTTTTTCCCCACATTTCTCTTATTTGAGAGTGAGTGGGAAGCTCTGTTCTGAAAGAAAAAGGAAAACATATCTCCTTCCTTTCCAAACACACAAATCTACCAAAACAGGCACAATTACAATAGCCCCTATTTTACTATACTCTCATGATTTAGTAAAAGTGTTAAGCAAGTATTAGACAACAAAAAAAAAAAGGAAGCCCTATTATACAAAAATTTGGCATGGTCAATATCATCTATGATAAAGCTCCTAAATGAAGGAATGAGCTCACTTAGCTTTCCTCTTTTAAGCTGCTGTGTCCCTTATTTGTGTGTTTCACTAAACACATTTCCAACCATGAGGGGTGTGTGTGTGTCTATCTCTTTGCTGGATTTACCTATTCCTTTGAGAATCACAGCCTGGAACACCAAGGAGTTATCCTGCTATTGATTTTTACAAGAATGTGAGGGTGAGGTATGACTCAGACCAGTTTTTTCTAATAAATTGACATTGTAAGGTGTTTGGTTTTGTTTTATTGGTTTGTCTTTAATTCAAACTGAGTTGGATTAATGGTCAGGCCAGTCTCCTAAAGCCTTAATCTAATTTATATGATATACTTTAAAAAATTATTAGAAATGTATTAAAAGTAAAGAAAATTACATTTACCCAAACTGTTCTCAGGGAGAGAAATGTGTGATTGGAAGGGATAATTTGACAATCAATAAGACAGGAGAGATGGTGAGTGAATGAGGAAAATCTCAGAGAGCAAGCCCCTTCCAAGATGCTGGTCTGTATAAATCAGGAGCTTTTTATTATGCTAGACAGGGTATGGGTTGGAGGCCAGAGTTGCAATGCTGTTGAGTAGAGCAGCTTCTTAGAGCACAGATCGCCACCTCCAGCCTGCTTCTTCCTGTCCTTCCCTTGGGTCTGTTTTCTAATACATATTAAATAAATATTTGAAAGAGCTCCAAATTATTAGCCTGACCAGGTACCTATGCCTCAACCGGTCCTAAAACTTCCCTGTCAGTTTCAAGGGATGTAGTAAAATACCCAAAGGATCCAAGAAATAAGGCTAAATTTAATAATTAAAACAAAATATGTGTTTTTTATAGCACTTTTAGGAGAGAGGAGAAAATTATGAAATTTGATAAACCTTATCAGTCCTCAAGGAAGATAACATACAAGCTGACCTCTGGAATTTAACAGTAGACATCTTTGCCTCCCACACGTCTGTTTTTCAAAGCATTTGGGTCTTTCTTCAGTCAACACAGGGGAATTCCAGCCTTTCAGGCAGGTGCTCTTCTGAGACTCAACCATGAATGAGTGTTAAGCCAGCCCTTGCCAAAGGCTTGCTGAGACACCTGATATTTGAGAGAAGCGGTTTACCATATGCATTAACTACCCATCCCTAAACCCTAACCTTTTCCTTGTTGTAAAATATCAGGAAGCAACACACCTGGATCACATTTTTTCACCTCC
>NW_025792453.1:0-4292 GCF_021613505.1 Equus quagga | reverse complement strand
AGAAGGCTGGACACTGGAGACGTTCCAGCCACACGCACATCAAACAGGCTATGCCATGAACGGACAAGATCCTCCCCTTTAGCAGAACTACAAACAGTCTGAAGTTCTAATTAGAAGGTTAAAATTCATTCAACAGATTTTACATTTGGAAGAAATAGAAAATACAAATAAAACATTTTACTCACTAAATTGTCCGTTTCTGGATCTTCACAAAAACAAGGGTTTTCCTTCCTTCTTTTGCTTCCTTACAAAATTCTCAATATCCACATCGAAACTGGCAGAAGTCGTGCCTCTGAGACTTGTGTAGATTGTTCACATTTTTCAAACAACAAAGCTAACAAGGGAAACAGTGGATGCCTGGGGGAAAAAAGAAAAAATTTTTTAAAGTATGTTCTACCTTTTCACGAGAATGTTTTAGTAGGTATATATGCGTTATTTTGTGTAAAAGCTTTGAGATATAATTCACATACAATTCATCCATTTGAAGTTTACAATTCAACGGTCTTTAGCATATTCACAGAGTGGTGCAACCATCACTACAGCCAGTTCTAGAACATTTTCATCATCCCCAGAGAAGCCCTGTAGCCATCAGCCGTCACTCTCCACTTCCCCCCAAACTCCAGCCCCAGGCCACCATCATCTCCTTTCCGTCTCTATCGATGGGCGATTCTGGACGTTGCAGATAAATGGAGTCACGCAATGTGTGACCTTCTGGGTCTGGCTTCTTTCACTGAGCATAACGTTTTCAAGGCTCATCCACGTAGCAACATGTGTCAGTGCTTCACTCCCAGTTATGGACACATAGTATTCCCTCATAGGGATGCGCCAGTTTCACAGTTTTAAAATTTACAATTAGATCTACACTCCATTATGAGTAAATTTTTGTATAAGATTTGAGATCAGATCAAGGATCTTTTTCTGCATATGGATGTCCAATTGTTCCAACACCAGTTGTTGGAAAGTCAAACTTTTCTCCACTCAATTGCTTCTTCACCTTTGACAAAGAGCAAATGACTCACATTTGCGTACATCTATTTCTGGATTTTCTGGGACACTGGTCTATGTATTCATCCCTTCACCAATATCACAAGATCTTAATTACTATAACATGACAGTAGATCCTAAATCAGGTAGACTGACTCTTTCAACTTTTTTTAAAAATTATTTTATCAAGGGGGGCTGGCTCCGGGGCCGAGTGGTTAAGTTTGCGCGCTCCGCTGCAGGCGGCCCAGTGTTTTGTTGGTTCGAATCCTGGAAGCGGACATGGCACTACTCATCAGACCACGCTGAGGCAGCGTCCCACATGCCACAACTAGAAGGATCCACAATGAAGAATATACAACTATGTAGTGGGGGGCTTTGGGGAGAAAAAGGAAAAAATAAAAAAAATCTTTAAAAAAAAAAATTATTTTATCGAGGTCGTATAGGTTTATAACATGGTGTAATTTCAGGTGTACATTATTATATATCAGTTTCCATATAGACTGAATCGTGTTTGGTACCAATACTCTAGTTTTTATCCATCACCATACATATGTGCCCCTTTTACCCTTTCAGCTCCCCAACTCCTTTCCTCATTGGTAATCACCAACCTATTCTCCTTGTCTATGTGTGTGTTTATCTTCCACATGAGTGAAATCATACTGTTTTTCTATCTCTGTCTGAGATATTTTGCTTAGCATAATATCCTCAGGGTCCATCCATGTTGTCGAGAACGGCACGATTTTGTCTCTTTTGTGGCTGGGTAGTAGTCCATGGTGTATAGACACCACATCTTCATTTCCATTCATCCGTTGATGGGCACTTGGCTTGCTTCCAAGTCTCAGCTATTGTTCATTCCTCCAACTTTATTCTTTTCCAAAATTGTTTTACCTGGTCTAGTTCTTTTTGACTTCCATATAAAATTTAGAATTATTTTCTCTATATGTACAAAGGTACGTGCTAACACTTTACTCGGAATGGTGTTAAATCTACAGATCCATCTCAGGAGAACCCACATCCTTACTGTGTTGAGTCTCCTACTCCATGAACATGGTATGTCCCACCATTTATTTATGTTTTCCTTTATTTTATCAGCATTTTATAGTTTTCAGCATAAAGGTTCTGTACGAGTTTTCTTAGATTTATATCTAAATTTTGGGGAGCCCTTGTGAATGGTATTCTCTTTTTAATTTGTTTCCAACTGTACATGACTGGTGTGGAGAAAGGATTGGTTTCTATGTGTGGCCCTAGCACCCTGTGACCTGATTAAACCCACTCACTTAGTTCTGGAAGTCCTCTGGCAGACTCTCTGGGATTGTCTATGTAGTCACTCGTGTTGTTTATGCCTAGAGCCACTGTCACTTCTTCCTTTCCAACCTGGCATGTCTTCTCTTTCTTTTCCTTGCCTAACTGCACTGGATAGGGTTTCCACCACAAGGCTGGACAAGAGGCAGAGTGGACATCCCTGCCTTATTCCCCATCTTAGGGGAAAACATTCAGTCTCTCACCACTAAGCATGAAGTGAGCTGTAGGGTTTTGTATTGGCCCTTCATCAGGTTAAGAAAGT
This sequence comes from Equus quagga, assembly GCF_021613505.1. Lineage (NCBI taxonomy): Eukaryota > Metazoa > Chordata > Mammalia > Perissodactyla > Equidae > Equus > Equus quagga. The sequence goes on along the minus strand of NW_025792453.1, from coordinate 1,744 downwards.
TCCCCTCTATTATCACTTTGCTGACAGGTTTTTTTTTTTTTTTGAGGAAGAGTAGCCCTGAGTTAACTACTGCCAGTCCTCCTCTTTTTGCTGAGGAAGACTGGCCCTGAGCTAACATCTGTGCCCATCTTCCTCTACTTTATGTGTGGGACGCCTACCACAGCATGACCTGCCAAGTGGTGCCATGTCCGCACCTGGGATCCCTACCGGCAAACCCTGGGCCGCTGAAAAGCAGAAGGTGTGCCCTTAACTGCTGAACCACCAGGCTGGCCCCTGACAGTTTTTAATGATAATTGGCTGATGACTTTTGTCACATGCTTTTCTGCCTCACTTGTTACGATCACATTGCAAATCACACTGATTGACCTTCGAATACTGAAACAGTCTTGCATTCTTGAGATAAACTCCACTTGGTCACCAGAGATTATTCTATATTGTTCCAATCTTACTCTGCTATTATATATTTCTGGATTCAATTTGTCTATATTTCATTGATGATATTCATGTCTGAATTCGTGAGGAACGTTTGTCTGTACTTGTCTCTTTTCATGTTGTCTGTGGTGTCAGAGTGATGCTCATTCACAGAATGAGTTGGAAGTGTTCCCTCTTCTATTTTCTGGAAGAGATTGTATAGATTGGCTGCTTTGGAGTTCTTTATATTTTTGGTAGAATTCTCCACTAACATCATCTGGGCCTGAAGATTTCTTTTTGCAAGGTTGATTAAATGTAGATTTATACTCTCAAACCCTTTTTATTAAGATATCAGGAGGAGCATCCTAATGTGAGAAACCTTCGGCCCAGCTGTCGTCCCATCCTGCCTTACTGCTCTGCCTGGCTGATGGCTCTGGGCTTCCACTTGGGTTTTCCACTCTCCTTCCGCCTCCTACGACCCACACGCTTCATATCCCTCCTACCTATAAATGGCCTGCTTGTCTGCATCCATCGGCGTCTGGGCCCCCACGGCGGGAGGGCTCACTCCTTCCACATCAGGTTCAGAGCAGTTGGGGTCTTGCTCCGTTTTTAACTCTGTTACTACTTGCATCTGCGAAAGGAGGAGAATTCTTGTTACTAAACACAAAATCAACTGCTACCTAGTACTCTACTCTCAAACAGGAAAGCACCGGGATGGAAAATTGCCAGACAATTACACACCTGGCAATAATGCCAAAGGACACCACCTAGAGAACTCGTCTGACTCTGACAGGCATTTAAAATGGGCAAACCATTTAAAAACGGAGAGAACCAGTATTTGTGAAATGCTTCTGATTTTCAACAGCACACCTCCCGTGCCCCACTGAAGGGAACGGGTGTGTGCAGTTTAGCTCGGGATCCCCACCTGCTGTGCGTCCAGACCGAAGCACATCACAACAAGAGGAGGAGAAACAAGTGGCCCAAGCTCTTCTTCTCTCGTCACAAAAACAACTCAAACCCGACATGCTAACATTTGCGACAGGCCCACATTCTCCCCTATCTACCTTTAAACTTCAGGAATACACACGCTATAAAAATTTTAAGAAAAGTCACTGTATTCAGAAAGGAAAGACCAGCTGTGTTTAAAGAAATAATATGAAACATAAGAGGAACCGTTAAAGATATTATCATTTAAATTACTTTACACTTGCTGTTTAAATGTGTTGTTTGTAACTTAGCTAAAAAGTATTTAAATCCTTAACATAAAGAATTCAGTTTACAGACACCCACAATCGCTGCAGTGGACTTGCAAGTGTCCATGAGCAGACGACCA
>NW_025792452.1:0-3813 GCF_021613505.1 Equus quagga | reverse complement strand
GGTCATTGTATTATTTATTATCATAGTCATTATCAAGGAAAGTCTGCCTAGCAATGGCTTAAACAAATTAGAGTTTTTTTCTTATTTTTTATCACCTAAGAAGAATTGGTAGTGACGGTAATAGCCATAGCAGTTCAATAATCTTGCAGTTTCTGTATCTGCAATTCTCAGGGCCTCTCCCCAAGACCCTAAGATGATCACCATGGCTTCAGTAAGAATAACCTTAAAGGGCAGGAAGCAGCGGGGAGAATGGTTCAAGCTATAGCTGCCCTGTTCATAAGGAAGCAAAAGTTTTCTCATGACCACCCCTTGCAGACTTTCCTTGATAATGACTATGATAATAAATAATACAATGACCAAGATGAAAGTATTATTGAGAGCCAGGTTGTAGACATCACTCAAACACAGTGACCGCACCAATTCTTTGTTTTATCGCATTGCCTCCTTTTCCAGTCCTCTTTTCCAACTCTGCTTTCTTGGAAGGGAATTCATGAGCTGTAATACTTGAGGACATTCTCCTCTGTAGGTTTCAGGATTTTCTTATCTGCCATATTCACCACCCGTCCAGGAGCAAGACCAAAGAAAATCTGCCTTGGGTCCTTTCGAGTAGTAAGCACTTTGAAGAGTTCATCTTTAGTAACGTCAGGTAAAATATCACCATACTTCTGGGCGAGTTCAAGTCTTGCTTCAGGAAATTTGGCCGGATCCGCCAGGTCACCACGATTCTTTGCATCAGTATAATACGGCACCAGTGCTTCAGGTGGAAGCATTCGTTTTGGAATGGGTTGTCCACGCAGAAAGAATGGAACAGGTTTGCACAGAATTTCTAAAACAATTTTTAAATTAAAAAAAGAGAAATGCAAATGTTGACTATTTTATTTACATGATGATTTTCTTTTAATAACGGTATTTTATAATCATTAATTTTTAAATATGACCAAGATGAGAACTTAATTCCAAGAACTTTTTTAATTAAATAAGCTTGTTTTAAGTAAACAAATGGAAATGCTTAATTTTCAAAAGTTTGTATCTTGAAAGTCAGAGTTACTCCTGGGTTACCAACCATTAGTGAGTTTCTAGACATAGGTAACATTGTATTTAAGCCCCGTGTTCAAAAACAAAAACAAAACCTTTTTATGACCTACTGGCTGAGGTCTATCAGAGGACAGAGCCCCACCAGCCACAGCACTAATAAGAAATCCTGAAACAGAAAACAGAGGTGTCGAAAGGGCAAGTCAAACAGCCATGAGGACTTTTACAATCCTCACATGCAGCCAGCATGAGACAAAGAGGGAGAGAAGAAAATGACTGCAGAGCAAGCTTACCCAGACTTCTGGGATCACAGAAGGCTGTAGTAACGACACCACCACTCTCTTCGATTGCAGCAATGGCTAGTTCCGAAGCCAACTGTACTTCAATAGTAACTTTCGCCTTAAAGGTATCAGCACCCTGTAACACGTCAAAATAGTCTGTGAGTAGATAGCTTGGCTACAAGTAAATTAACTATGGCAAGCTTCCTTTTTACACTGTGTTTTCTCCTCCAAAATGCCCACAATGTAACAGCAATTCCTACTTCAAAGACTTCTGCTTTGAGGTCCTATCAAATAACATCAAATTCTTTTACATTTTCTAGGCCCCCTTCTTTTACCCATTTTCCTTCCCTGTGAGCAGAGATGACTATATTTTCACTTGATGTATTTCGTAGACACCAATATAAGCACCCATTCCCAGTACTTCGGTAATAGTTGGCTGTTTAACCCTCATAACCACCCTATGACAGAATTATTGCTAAACCAACTTCACAGATGGGGAAACTGAAGCACAGATAGGTTAAATAACTTGCCCAAAATCACAAAGCTAGGATTCTAACCCAGACAGTCCAGCCACAGTATGTGTTCTTAACCACAACATTATGCTGTAGGATACAGATCATGACTTCTCTTCCTATCCCTTAATAAGCAAGAGGCCAAGAGAAGGTTAAAGAGGGGGACGAGTGGGCTAGAATCAGCGAAAGAATAAAATATCTGAGCTTTGGAGGGGTCACCCCCTCTAGGAAAAAAGGGAGCAAAGGACAACAGAAATTCACTTTGCATTCATTATTGACTTTATTACAGCCTCTAAACTGACAGAAAATAAGTCTACCTTTCCCTACCATGGTCAACACTGAAAAATGTACTCCTGAACTTTTTTAAGTTCTACTTTTGATCACTTTAGTTAGGATGTGCTATATTTTAATTTCAAAACAGATTCTGACAAAAATAAAAAGATGGCACCATTACCATTCTTTTTGTAGTGATAAGAATTTTTTCCTATTTTGGTGTGGTTGAAACAAGCTGGCTCCCAATCAAGTTCCTTTTATTAATTATGAACCTTTAATATATTTAAAAAATATTCCATCAATTCTAAGATACACTTTTTCCATCTATGATACCGACCTGCATTTTAATAAATATGGTACGTTTGACTCAATAAAGTAAGGTCTTGCCATATTATTTGTGATTTTTTTTTTTTTCTGCTGAGGAAGATTCACCCTGAGCTAACATCTGTTGCCAGTCTTTCTCTATTTTGTCTGCGGGTTGCTGCCAGAGCATGGCCGTTGACGAGTGGTGTGGGTCTGTACCCAGGAACTGAACCCAGCCACAGAAGGGGAGGACGCCAAACTTAACCACTAGGCCACAGGGCCAGCCCCTATAATTTGTGATTTTTTAATTACTATTCCATAGATTGCTTGACCACTCCCCATCCTTGGACATTGGGGTTAGTTTCAGTATTTTAAGTATTACAAAAGCATTTTTAGGAATGTCTTTCTATCAGTTAGGTTTATTTTGTTTTTCCTTGAAAACATATCTTTCCAAATTGGTAATTTTATGCTGAAGGATCAGAAAGTCTTATTATCCACTATTTACTACAAATCTGAAATCAATTTACAGAGCTGTACACGATGTGGAACTGTACTTACACAACCACTGCCCTGGTGTCGTTTTCAGGATTATTTTTGTTAGTTTAATAGACACATACCTGTGAGTTGCTGGGATGCGCAGTTTAACAGCTGAAGAGGTCACGGATTTTTCCATGTCAATTTACATGTGCATTCCCTTATACACCCAGAGTAGGATACTGAGACTTAATCGCATATTTGGTAATCTATCTTCAAATCATCTTATTTGAAAATCCTGTATCCGTAAGGTTTACTTTTTCAAAGGAATCTAAAAGGTTTTTCCATAAACATATGCCTCCCTCTAGTGGACACTAAGTTACTCACACAGTTACATTACTGACAACAAGGAGGAGGAGTAGTTAATTAACAACACGTTTATTTGCTTATGAAATTCCTGGCCAACTTCTATAAATAGAAAAGTCCTTTACTGCGATTAGAATTGGATTTGATCCCTTTCTTCCATAAATACTGAGTTATTATCACGAGCCAATATTTCCAGTATTGCAAACATAGGAATGAATCACAGTACCTGCTCTCAAAGAACTTACATCACACTGAGGAAGACAATGAAAAATAAATGCATTACTTAGTAATAAATGTCAGGTGTTCATATATTCAAAGAAAAAATACTTCGGGCAGAGTAATGCAGACAGAGTACGACTGTGGGGGAAGCGGGTGGGGGCTGAGTGTTCCTTTATAAAAGAAAATCAAAAAAGACCTTTCTGATATTATCAGATCTGAACAGAGAACCAAAGGGAGGGAGGGAACAAGCTGAACGGACACACGGGAGAAGAGCATTCCCGGACCATGGGAACAGAGGCCCCTCGACGTGATCATGCTGGCTTTCTAAAACCACAACTGAGTATAAACACAAT
>NW_025792451.1:0-1355 GCF_021613505.1 Equus quagga | reverse complement strand
CTCCTTGTAATGGACCATAAAGAACTTCTAGTTCTGTCTGTCCTGTTAATTTAACTAAGGAAGATGAGGCCCAGAGAGTGGAAGTGACTTACTGAGATCAGGCAGTGAACGGTAGACACAGAACTATAAGGAGATGTAGAGGTTATGTCTAGCTCAGTTTGGTATCCTAATCTCATGTCTACTGCAAAATAGAGATGTTTTTAGAATAATGGACAACCTAGTCCCGGCAGCCATGGCAGGCATTCTGTCACCTACCATGTACAGAGTGGCATCCATTGTTTGATCTTCACAACTTCACTTTTCCAGGAATTTTCCCTCCTGCTGAGCCATATGGTTAGGGAGAGAACAGCCATATCTAAGTGTACAGTGCAGGACTGGGTATCTAATGCAAAGGGACCAATGCACTCATTGTTCAGTGATTTTGGGACGATTTGTGAGAGATGAAGACAGAGGGATATACAAACAGAGATCATTCTGTGTGAGAGGTAGGAACTCTCACAGGTTTTACACACTGTGTACTGGAAATGAGAAAAGGCTGATCTGTCCAGAAAGATAAAGACGGACAGAGAGAGAGAGTATGAAGCTAACAGCAGACAGAAGAGAAAAGATATAGGAAGTCATGATGAAGTTCAAGCCCCTGATTTTACTTCACTGTTACTTGTTACATTTCTAACCTTAGGTAGCATAATACGCTTCTCTCTCCTTCCAATAAATTTAGTAGAGTTTCTTCTCTTAATTTCAATCCAAATAATCTTAGCTAACTCACCATAGAATTATGACTCTAACTTTTGAAAGTCATCTGTGCTTCCCCCAACATTCGAATACCTGTATTTCTCCAATATAGTACCTTTGCCTCAAACTTCTCACATAGAAAGTATGAAAATCCCATAGGTCTAAAGAATAGTAATTGAGATTAGAAGTCCAGTTTTAGTTGGTTAACAAACGTGGATTAACCTGCTGCTGGGAAATGTGAAGAATTGTTTTGTTTGAAATAATAGAATGGTACATGATATGGTACCCACATAGATAACAAGCAACCAGTAAATTTTAAGAGATTAATATAAAAGAATTCTACTTGGATAAAATCAACTTTGGGAAGGGCTGAAAGTTTTCATAAAATAAACAGAGTAGTCATTCTTATACTTTTTAGAGCTTTAGATCACTTGAGAAATCCAATGAAGGCTTTAGATAATCTACCCAGGCAAATGCACATTTGCATGCAGGATGACTTTAGACAGTTCAAAGAGGTCCTTGGATCTGAAAAAGTGATTTTAATAATTTTATATTTCTTCGGATAGATCAACACTCTCTTTGACCACTAAAGACAGGGAAAGGGGGAATTTGTATGAACCTGA
>NW_025792450.1:0-1466 GCF_021613505.1 Equus quagga | reverse complement strand
TTTCCACTAAAAATCAATCTTTTACTTGTAGTGTTCAAGAGAGGATCATTTCACAAATTTTTGCCCCTACAAATAATTCTTCCAAATATTAATTTCAGAGGTTCAGAAAAGTTTGAATCTGATTGGCTGTCCCTGGATACTAAGAAACCCATCAATCAGAATCAGCTATATTAATTGCTATTCAAGCCTGTGTTTTTCAGTATAGGGAATCTTTATCTTCCCCTGGAATTCAAAAGGTATCAATAAATGAACCCTGTTATGCTGCCAGAGTTTATATAGAATGAGTGACAAATGGTAGCCACAGAATCACCTGCTCACCACTGAGGTCATGCCCATCAGCTTCTGGTGGATAATAACACCCATGAGAGGGCTAAAGCAGTGAGTATAAGGACACAGTAGTGGAGGAATTGAATATAAGGAAGTAGTAAATGTCAGGGACGGGGGACCTAATTCACATGTCTGTAACACCAATCTCTTTCTTACATGGAATGTGAGAGGTGGAAGAAACTGCAGAAATGGAGTCCTTGGTTCAGTCCTGGAGACTCACTCTTCTCCATCTGCACTTCCTAGTGAACTTTATTCTCATGGCTTCCAATCTCGCCCACACACTGATGACTCCCAAATTTTCATCTCCCCCCAGATTTTCCCCCTGAATTCTGATTCCTGTCTCTATCCACGTGGGTGTCTAATAAGCATCTCAAATTCAAAATGTCCAAAAGTAACTGCTGATCTCTCAACTGCCAAATTTTCTCCTCTTCTCAATTGCTGATAATTCCCTCCTTCCAAGTGTTCAGTCCAAAACCCTTGAAGTCTTCTGTGACTTCTATCTTTCCCTCCTTCCACCTCTACCCCCCGCACATCTAAACCATCAGCAAATTCGTCTATGCTACCCTCAGAATATGCTCAGAATCACCCTCTTTAATGATCTCTACCACAATAGCCCTGTTGCTAGTCACCATCACTTCTGACCTGCGACAGCTTCCTACCCAGTGTCCTTCTGCACCTCTCTGCTGCAACAGATCCTATACAGGATGAGCAGAAGTGGAAACCCTCTCCAGAGTTTCCTCAATACTGCCTTCAGAGTGATCCCCGAATATGCAGGAGACAGCACACCCCTCCTCTGCTCAGAATCCTTTCATGGATTCCCATGGCACTCAGAGTAAAAGCCCCAAAAGTCTTTCCAGTGCTCTGGGCCCTGCCACCTCTCCAACTTCAGCCCACTCCGCCCTTCCTCCTGCTCATTCGCAGTTGTGTCCTTGGTCGCATCAAGCATGCTCTCACCTCCATGCCTTTGCGCCTGCCGTTCCCTCCCCAGAGTTTTCAGTGGGCTCTTCCCTCACTCATCTCAGGTCTCTGCTCAGATGTCACAGCAACAGTGAGGCCTTCCCTGAGTACCCGACATGAAACAGTAACCCACATTCTCCCCTACCCCAGCCCCACCAACACTCCCTATCCCCCTGGGCTGA
>NW_025792449.1:0-4955 GCF_021613505.1 Equus quagga | reverse complement strand
TGCTAAGCGAAATAAGCCAGACTGAGAAAGACAAACACCAGATGATTTCACTCATATGTGGAATAGGAACAAACACGTGGACAAAGAAAACAGTTCAGTGGTTACCAGGGAAGGGGGGTGGGGTGGGCCCTGGGGGTGAAGGGGAGCACCTATGTGGGGACAGACAAGAAACAATATACAACTGAAATCTCACATTGATGTAAACTATTATGAACTCAATAAAATATTTTTTAAAAAAAGAATCAATGTTTTCTGAGCACTCCCTGTGTGTGTCGGGCACTGAGCAATCTCGGTGTCTGCGTTATCTCCCTGCATCTTCTCAACCCTCCATCGAGGGAGCTGCTGTTCTTACATTTCTCACGTGCTTTCTCTCAAGGTCACAAGCTGGCCATGGCATCACTTCTTTTACCACCAGTTCTCACCACCACCATCCAACTCTTCATTCACAGACTTTAAAAAAAATTATAGATTCAGAAGGCACCAAATAGTACAGTTGCAAAATAGAGTAGAGAGAAGGCCTGTGTACCCCTCACTCAGTTTTCCCAGTGGTGACATCTTACATAACTATAGTCATTACCAAAACCAGGAAATTGACAATGGCACAATTAACCACACTACAGACCTGACTCACACTCCACCAATTTTTCCACGCACTCATATCTATGTATTTAGGATAGTCCTATGACTTTTTATTACATGTACAAATTCATAGAACCATCCCACTAATCAGCATACAGACTGTCTTGTCACTGCAAAGGAACTCCCTGGTGCTAAGCCTTTAGGATTACACCTTCCCATGATCGCTAACCCCTGGCAACCACTGATCTGTTCTCCATCTCTAAAATTTTGGCATTTTGAGAATATTTTATAATTGGAATCATACAGCAGGTGACCCTTTCAGACTGGCCTTTTTAAAAATTCACTCAGCATAATGCCCTTGAGATCCAACCAAGTTGCTCCGTGTATCCATAGTTCGTTCCTTTTTGTGGCTGTGTAACCCTAGACTCACAAGGAGGGCAAGGATCTTGGAGGCCCCTCCCAGCTATTCCCAGATGCCCTCCAGAGCCCCTGAATGTGGTTCCCCTCCAGGAACTGGCAGATCCAGGCACGAGCTGGATTAGTTAGAATATTGCTGCTGAGCTGCTGTAACGGAGAGTCACAAGATGTTAACACATGGACCCAAACAATACAGAAGATTTATTTATCTCCAGACACTGAAGTCCAAGGTGCTGGCCAGTTTGGGAGGTAGGTGGCTTTGCTTCCAAAAGTTGACCAGAAGTCCAGTCTGTTGTTTCTCTGCCCTCCCCAGGGAGTTGTTTTCTTCCATGTGGAAGCTGGCTCTCATCCCGACATTCCAGCCCAAAAGAAGGACAAAGGAGGACGTGGAGCACGAGAATGTCCCCTTTAAGGACATGACCTAGAAGTTGCGCACGTCATTCCTCTCACCCTGGATTAGCCAGAATTTACTAATGAGGCGACAGGGAGCTCTGAGGGGGCTGGGCAGCCCTGTGTCCAACAAAAACTCAGCAGTTTCTATGATCAAAAATGAGGAGGATAAAAATGCTTAAGGCAGTCTATTTTATGTTATGCGTATTTTACCACAATAAGAAAAAGTTAAAAAAAAAAAAACAGAGGGAAGACTGAAAATTTGGGGACAATTATTGGTCTCTTCTATGGTCACCAATCTAGAAATGCCATGATCTTTTGGGGAAAAAAATAAAATAAAATGTTACCTGCTCACTGTTTGAAAATTGCTTTAAAAACATATAGAATAAGTGTAACTTTTTGGTGTTCATACTTCTAGACCTATTTCCACTGTGGTAGTTTTACACACTTCAGTAGGAAACTGAAACCATTTTATTTGCCCAACAATCGCATTACCAGGGACCAAAGTGCATTGACCATATCCCCACCTCATCTTCTTTCTCTCTAAGTGCCATCATCAGCATGTAGATGGGAGATGCTATGACCTATCACCAGATGTGATCTCTCTCACTTCTTATGTATTTTTGAATCCCTTAATGGGGCCTTTTTGAGTGTTTCCCCTAAGGCCTCCATTACCCCAAGGGGACCACAGCCAGAAAATGAAGATAGAAATTTTTGGCTTTGGGGTCCATGACTATAGTTGGGTGCAAGATTTGGGAAAAATAAGCCATTAGGCAGAATTAGGGTTAAGGAGGTCTCTAACACCACTGACCAAAATGTTTAAGGAGAAAATCACAGAAGGGAAACTCGAAATTCTGTGCCTAATCTCTACCCTAGTGTCTGACTGATCTTGAACGATACAATTATTAAGCAGACTAAAAGCAGTCTGAAATGAGATGCTGGCTGCCTCTTGTCACAGACAAGAGAGATTTGCAATTTAAGTCTAGCCAAGTTAATTCCCGGTAATGAGAAAAAAAGTCTTTGGAGTTGTATAACAGAACCCATAGTCTCTTCAACGTAATATTGATAACATCCAGGATAACAGAGAAAGAGCAAAGAAAAAGTAACCCATTCTCAAAAGGAAAGGTAATCAACAGAGGCCAATTCTAAAATGCTGCAGACATTGGAATTAATAATTGAAAACTTAAAGGCAGTTCTTATTACTATGCTTATGAGGTAAGGAAAAACACTCTTGTCTGCAAAGTTAGGAATCTCAGCAGAGGAACAGAAAATACAAGAAAGAAGTGAAAGAAAATTCTAGAACTGAACTACAGAGTATCTGGAATTAAAAACAGGAATGTCTGTGTTTCATAGCAGAATGGAGATGGCAGAGGAAGAATGAACTTAAATATACATTTTAAGAAATTATCCAATCTAAGGAAATAAGAGGAAAAATGTTTAAAAAAATAAACAGAGTCTCCTGAACCTTTGGGAAAATATCAAAAGATCTGAAGGTGATGGATAATTGGAGACTTGGAATCCCAGGAGGAAAAAGAGAGAATGGAGTGGGGGAAAAATATTTGAAGAAATAATGGGTGAAAACTTCCCAAACTTGGTGAAAGAGATAAATTTACATGTTCGAGAAGTTTTGTGAACCCCAAACACAATAAACGTAAGACAATCCCACCCAGGCCCCTCATAGTAAAATGGCTGAAAACCAAAGTTGAGGAGAAAATCTCGAAAGCAGTTAAAGAAAAAGAACATATTTAATACAAGGAACAATGACACAAGCAACTGAGAGCTTCCTGCATGTAAGAGTGGAGGCCAGAAGACACTGGAACAGCATCATTCAGGGGCTGAAAGAAAATACTGTCAACCGGAATTCTGTATCCAGAAAAGATATCCTTCAGAAAGGAAAGCGACATAAAGACATTTCTAGATAAAGCAAAGCTAAAAGAATTCATTGTCTATAAAAATATAATACAACGAATGCCAAAGCAAATTCCTCACCTAAAGAGAAATGATAACAAGGGACAGTCCAATCTCGAGAAAGAAATGAAAACCATCAGAAATGAAAACCATCAGCCTGAAAAGGCTTATTTTGCTTAATTTCTTTAAAATACATGTGACTGAATAAAGGAAAAATTAAAATACTATCTTGTAGGGTGTATAATGTACATACATATGACGACAGGGACATGAAGGATCGAGGAGGTGGTAAATGGACCTAGACAGCAGCAAGGTTTCTACGTTTTACATGAAGTGGTAAAATAGTAACTCTAAGTGAACTGTCAAAAGTTAAGGATGTATATGGTAATCTCTCCAGCATCAAGAAAAAAAGAATGCACAGTAGTACAGCTAAAATGTCAACAGATAAATTAAAATGGAATTCTAAAAAGTGTTCCTGTAACCTAAAGGAGACAGGAAAGTGGAACAGAGGAATGGAAAGATAGAAAACAAGTAATAAAATGATAGACTGAAATCCAACCACATCAATAACTACACTAAATGTTAATGGACTAAACACTCCAATAAAAAGGCAGAGATTAGATTATCAGAATAGATGAGAAAGCAACTTGCAAGTATATACTGTCTATTAGAGACATTTAAAGATACTACAAACAAATGTAAACAATAAATATAAAGACACAGATAGGTTGAAAGTAAATGCATGGAAAAATGTATACCATGCAAACAGCATAAGGAAGCAGTGATGGATATCTTAATACCAGATAAAATAGACATCAAGGCAAAGCATACAGCAGAGATAACAAGGGATATTTCATAATGATGAAAGGGTCAATTTCTTAGGAAGACATAATAATAAAAAATGTGTATTCATCTATAAAAGTACCTCAGAATACATGATGGAAAAATTGGTACAAATGAAAGGAGAAATAGACATAGAAAATCCCAAACTCATGGTTGGAAAATTTAACATCCTCCTACTTAACAATTGCTAGATAAATAAAACATCAGTAAAGTCACAGAGAATCTGAACATCATACTAATTATCTTGAACTAACTGATATTTCTAGAGCCCTACACGCACCAACTGCTGAATGCACATTCTTTTCACGGGCACATGATATGATCACCAAAGTAGACCATTTGCTGGGCCAGTAAACAAGGCTCAATAAATTTAAAGGATTGAACTCATGGAGAATATGCTCTCTGACCACAACTGAATTATGTTCAAAATCAATAAAAGTAAGATATCCAGGAGAATCCCAAATATTTGGAAATTAAAAGATACACTCCTAAGTTATCCGTAAGTCAAAGAATTCTCAAGGGAAATTTAATACGACATACATTGAACTGAATTCCTGTGAAACCACAATATGTAAAAATTGGTAGCATTCACTGCTCAGAGGAGTATTTACAGTCCTCACAGCCTGAACAATGGCCCTCCCAAATATGTCCATGTCCTAATTCCTGGAAACACGACTATGACCTTATACGACAAAATGGGCTTGTAGATGTGATCAAGCTAAGGATCTCGAATAGGAGATTACCTGAGATTATCTGAGTGGATGTCAAATGTAATCACAAGTGTCCTTATAAGGGAGGCAGAGAGAGGTTTGGCTCAG
>NW_025792448.1:0-3906 GCF_021613505.1 Equus quagga | reverse complement strand
CCCCGAGCCCAAGGAGGAGCCTTCCGCGCGGCCCCGCGCCCTCCATGTCCCCGCCCGGAAAGTGGTTCTCGTGGGGTTCACGCCGTGTGAATGCAATCTTCCTAGTTTATCAAGTTTTTGAATTGAGATGGTTTTTCTTCATCTCGGATGGGACCTGTGGCCCTCCCACAGGGCTGTGGGCCATTTAATGACGTAGAAGAATTTGAGGAATTTTTATTTAGCTGGCGCGTCATACGGAAAGCTTGTGAGCAGGGGGATGACGTTGGTTAAAAATGCGGGAGGAAAAAAGGGAGAAAAGGGAAAACGCACTTAAAAACATTGCCTATAATCCAATTCCTCGTCAGTAACCACAGTGGGCATTGGTATAAAGCTTTGCAGTCTTTTTGCTTTTCTCACCACAAACACGTACATGCAAGTATAAACGTACAAAAGTCAGGGGTGCAAGAAATGTCACATTACTTCATTAATTTTTTTTTTTTACTTTAACTCGTGACTGTTGTTTTTGTAAAAGTAGTACATGCTCAACCGAAAAAAATCCAAGCAATTCAGAAAGTTCAAAGAAAATAAGCAATAAATCACCGTAAGTGGCATTTTATATTTCATGAATGTCATTACAGAATTCTTTGCACAGCCTCATCCTAACTCTACAGGATGAATGGGTAGAAGGACAGTATGATTATTAAGAGTGGGATCATAATCCGTGCTATTTGTTTCTGTGTACAGTGACTTGCTTGCGTGTGTGTGCGTATGTGTTTAAAATTAATTAATAGACTTTTCAGGCAACAGTTTTAGTTTTACAAAAAAAATTAGGCAGAAAGTGCAGAGAATTCTCATCTATCCCCTCATACACACCCCCACACCCCTATTTCCCTATTATTAAATCTTGCGTTATAATGTAGTATATCTGTTACAATTGATGGGCCAATATTGATAAGTAATTATTAAATAAAATCCATGGGGCTGGCCCCGCGGCCGAGTGGTTAAGTTTGTGCTCTCTGCTTTGATGGCCCAGGGTTTCGCCCGTTCGGATCCTGGGCGCAGACATGGCACCGCTCATTGGACCATGTTGAGGCAGCATCCCACATGCCACAACTAGAAGAACCCACAACTAAAAATATGCAACCATGTACTGGGGGGCTTTGGAGAGAAAAAGGAAAAACAAAACCTTTAAAAAAGTAATAAAAATAAATAAATAAAATCCATAGTTTTTATTAGGTTTCACTCTTTGTGCTGTGCACTCCATGGACTTTGAAAAACATATAATGACATGTATCCACCATTATGATATCATTCAGAATATTTTCACTGCCCTAAAACCCACTGTGCTCCACCTGTTCACCCACCCTTCCTCTGGACCTGGGCCAGCTGCTGACCTTTGTGCTGTCTCTATGGTTTTGACTTTTCCAGAATGTCACATAGTTGGAACCGTATGGTCATCTAGGTTTTGTCCTGTGTTATCTTCTAGGAGTTTTATACTTTTGTGTTTTACATTTACATCTATGATCCACTTTGAGTTACCTTTTGAGGTGTATATCCAGATTCATTTTTTTGCATGTAGATGTCCAGTTGTTCCAGCACCATTTGTTGAAAAGACTGCCTTTTCTCTGTGGAATTATTTTTGCTCCTTTGTCAAAGATCAGTTGACCGTATTTGTGTTTGTGTGTTTCCATTGATCTATTTGTCCATTCTTTTGCCAATACCACACTGTCTTGATTACTGTAGCTTTACAGTAAGTCTTGAAGTTGGGTGATGTCGGTCCTGCAACTGTGTTATTCTCTTTCAGTGTTGTGTTGGCTATTCTGGGTCTTTGCCTCTCTACATAAACTTTAGAATCAATTTTTTTATATCTGCTAAATAACTTGCTAAGATTTTGATTGGGATTGTGTTGAATCTATAAATCAAGTTGGAAAGAACTGACATTTTGACAATATTGTCTTCCTATCCATGAACATGGAATATCTCTTCATTTATTTAGATCTTTCATTTCTGTCATTAGAGTTTTATAGCTTTCCTTATATAGATCTTATACATATTTTGTTAGATTTATATCATAGTATTAATCTTTTTGGGGGCTAACGTAAGTGGTACTATGTTTGTAATTTCAAAGTCTAATTGTTTATTTAAGGTATATAAAAAATTGATTTTTATATGTTAACCTTGTATGCTGCATCTTTGCTCGAATTCCTCATTAGTTCCAAGAGTTTGTTATTGTTATGGTTCTTTGGGATTTTCTATATAGACAATCGTGTCATCTGTGAACAAAGACAATTTTATTTCTTCTTTTACAATCTGTATATCTTTTATTTCCTTTTCATGTCTTATTACATTAGCTAGGACTTCTGGTATGATGTTGAATAAGAGTGGTCAAAGAGAACATCCTTGCCTTGTTCCTGATCTTAGAAGGAAACCATCTAGTTTCTCACTCTTAAGAATGATGTTAGCTCTAGGTTTTTTGTAAATGTTCTTTATGTAGTTGAGGAAGTTCTCCTTTAATCTTAGTTTTCTAGGAGACTTTTGGTCATGAATAGGTGTTGGATTTTGTTAAATGCTTTTTCTACATCTATTGATATGATCATATGATTTTTCTTCTTTAACTGCTTGATATGATGAATTACACTAATTAATTTTCAAATGTTGAACCAGTCTTGCATACCTGGGATAAATCCCACTTGGGTATGGTGTATAATTCTATACATTGTTGGATTCAATTTGCTAACATTTTGTCAATGATTCTTGCATCTATATTCATGAGAGATATTGGTCCCTAGTTTTCTTGTAATGTCTTTATCTGGTTTGGGGATGAGGGTAATGCTGGCTTCATAGAATAAGTTGGGAAATATTCCCTCTGCTTCTATCTTCTGGAAGATATTGTAAAAAACTGGTATAATTTCCTCCTTAAATGTTCAGTAGAATTCACCAGTGAACCCATCTGGGCCTGGTGCTTTCTGTTTTAGAAGGCTGTTAATTATTGATTCAATTTCTTTAACAGATATGGGCCTATTCAGATTGTCTGTTTCTTCTCATGTGGGCTTTGGCAGATTGCGTCTTTCAAGGAATTGGTCGACTTCATCTAGGTTGTCTAATTTGTGGGCATAGAGTTGTTCATATTATTCCTTTATTACCCTTTTAATGTCTAGAGGATCAGTAGTCATGGCTGCTCTTTCATTTCTGATATCAGTAATTTGTATCTTCTTTTTTTCTTGCATAACCTGAATAAAGGTTTATCAATTTTGTTCATTTTTTCAAATAACCAGATTTTGGTTTTGTTGATTTTCTCTATTGATTTCCTATTTTAAATTTTATTGATTTCTGCTCTCATTTTTATTATTTCTTTTCTTCTGCTTACTTGGGATTTAAATTGCTCTTCTTTTTCTAGTTTCCTAAGGTGTGTAACTTAGATTATTGATTTTAGATTTTTCTTCTTTTCTAATATATACATTCAGTGTTATAAATTTCCCTCTAAGTACAGCTTTTGCTGCATCCCACAAGTTTTGTTTTGTTTTTTTTTTTTGAGGAAGCTTAGCCCTGAGCTAACATCTGCCACCAATTCTCCTCTTTTTGCTGAGGAAGACTGGCCCTGAGCTAACATCCGTGCCCATCGTCCTCTACTTTATCTGTGGGATGCCTGCCACAGCATGGCTTGACAAGCGGTGCATAGGTCTGTACTCAGGATCTGAACTAGCAAACCCTGGGCGGCCGAAGCAGACCATGTGAACTTAACTGCTGCGCCACTGGGCCAGCTCCCATCCCACAAGTTTTTATGAGTTGTATTTTTTATTTTCATTTAGTTTACAGTATTTTAGAATTTCTTTTGAGATTTCCTTTTTGACTTCTGTTTTATTTAGAAGTGTGTTGTTTAAGTGATCAAAACAGCATGGTACTGGTACAAAAACAGGTCCACAGATC
>NW_025792447.1:0-1422 GCF_021613505.1 Equus quagga | reverse complement strand
TGTTCTAATTCTGTAAAGAATGTCATTGGGATTCTGATTGGGATGGCGTTGAATCTGTAGATTGCTTTAGGTAGAATGGACATTTTAACTATGTTTATTCTTCCAATCCATGTGCATGGAATGTCTTTCCATCTCGTTATGTCGTCATCCATTTCTTTCAGAAAAGCCTTGTAATTTTCATTATATAGGTCCTTCACTTCCTTAGTTAAATTTACCCTAAGGTATTTTATTCTTTTTGTTGCGATTGTTTTTTTCCTTTTTTTGAGGAAGATTAGCCCTGAGCTAACTGCCACCAATGCTCCTCTTTTTGCTGAGGAAGACTGGCCCTGAGCTATCCATGCAGTGAAACCCTCAGACCAGGGTGTGGCCCACCCCGTCCTGCTGCCCACCCCGTTCGGCCGCCCCTTTCACTCCAGCAGAACCCGCACAGCCAGGTGGCACCGAGTCCCCAGGCCCCACGAGTGCCAGGGGCCTGGCCTTCCAGAACCTTCCTGCCAGCCCACCCGCCCAAAGGAAGAGCTGGGATCCAACATGGGCGGGCAGCTCTGCTGCTTGAGCTGCGGGCCAGGAAGCGGCAGCTGTGAGGCCGAGATAAGCTTCCTGCTGGAGGGGCCGCGGCCTCCACTGCTGTGCCTCCAGTGGGAGCCGCCCCAGAACCCTGCCGAGGGGGCGCAGCTTCCCACCTTCCGGGGGAGGCGGGGGAGGAAGGGGCTTGGCGCCTCCGGGGGCACCCCTCATCCACGCCCCTCGCCGGCCTCCCCTCCTCTCAGTCGGGTCTCAGACTTCGCTGGAGCGGCTCAGCATTCAGGAAGCCTGTGTTTGGGTTTATTCTATGGGACTTGGATGAACAGCAGGTGGAGGGGACACACGGTGGGGCCAGAAGGGCCCCCAGGCGGCGGGTCTGTCCCCAGGACTGGGGTCGCCGTCCTCCCACACGCGATGCCCTCGCCTCCCCGATGACGCTCACCAGACCTCCTCCCTGGGCTTCCCAAGTCACTCATCATCCAAACCCCTGTGGCCGAGGGGCTGCAGGAGCGAGGGGCCCCTGTGTCTCCCTCGTCGGGTGGGACACTCCCAGGGGACCACGCGCACGGCTCCTCCACGAATCACACCGACGCCGTCTGGTTTGTGCAAAGTCCTCGGCTCCTGAGCTGGGCCCGTTCCTTGGAAGCTGACGCCTCATTACAAAGTTCAAGGCCAAGCCCACCCGGCCCTCCCCAGACCCGCGGCCTCAAGCTGTCTCAGCCCAGGGGGCCCAAGGAGACGAGGAGGCTGAGTGTCACCGTCATGTGGGGTCCTGGGGAGAAGAGGGACGTCAGGGGGAACTGAGGCAGTGTGAGTGAAGTGTGGACTTTGGTGAAGGACAGTGCGTCAATGTCAGTTCACTGACTGTGACAAATGTGCCCCCTGAATGCCGGTCGT
>NW_025792446.1:0-1486 GCF_021613505.1 Equus quagga | reverse complement strand
CTGTTATTTTTGTTGCGGTTAAAAATGCACATCCTTTAATCCCGGAAGGCAAACTGATTATTTTCAAATTACTGTAGAACAGAAAACAGATATGGTCAACTGTTGAATTCTGAAGCTGACAATAACATAAAACATTATCTTTTTAAGTCTGTTGCCTAAAGATCTGGAAGATGTAAATGTTAATCTTAACTTCATCACTAAAAGGTTGTCTTTTGGTTTTAGCCCATTTACTGTAATAACAGTCTTCTGATCACACCCATCATCTTCCCTGGTATTCCACACTAGGAATTTCTAGTCAGCAGGTGAAATTACCTTGCAATATTGCTAGGGCATCATGATATATAGGAAACCAGCTTTCTCATGTTAATTAATTCAATAAAAGTGAGAGGTTAAAAAGAAGAACTGAAGTTCTGTGACAGAGATAACCAAGTCTCATGTGTATATACCTTAAGGAGAAAAGGTGGAATTGGAATATAGACAGAGGTGAGGTTTAATTGATGTTTGTATTTGTTTTGTTTCTTTTCCTTCCCTACCCTATAGCTAATAATTGTTAGCCAAAACATGAGAACGCACTGAAAAATATCTAAAAGGGAGATTTCTATTTCAGCAAAGTGGTGGATTAGATACCAGAACTATCTTCCTATTGAAACAATTAAAAATGTTGAATAAAAAAAATTTAACCCTTCTTGATAAATTTATGAATTGGCAAGAAGCAAATTCATACTCAAGCGGAGGGTGAAGTAATGGTGTGAACCCAGGAAGGTAGTTGAAGCTCTGAAGTCAGTTTTTCTCTTAACTCATGTAGTAGGCTGAATAATGAATTCCATCCAAGATTCTGAATAGAGGGCAAGCTACACAGAGTGGAGACCCAAAGGGATATATCCTCAGTATAAACCACCCAAGACCTTTCTTGAACCTTGAGAAAACCAAGGGAAAAAGAATAATCCCACCTAACAGTGCAAAATCATACCCCATCCCCCATGTAATCTGCATTTGCTACATTATTTAAGAATATTCAGATCTGTTACAGGGATAAAGAGAAATAAATAAGGAAGATAAATGAAACTAAGTAGCTCATGAGGCAGAGGCAGAACATACAAGATGTAAGTATGTATAAGTAAGTAACCTATGAGACATGTTAGGTATACACACAGAAAGTAGAGCATATGTGTGCTGATCATGGGAAGGGAAGAAAGAACTAAGTAGACACTAAATACAACAGTCAAGATATAAATGACACACATAGATACTGAGGATTCATGAGATCTTCAGTTCCCTACCCATTGGTGACACTCATATGGCCCTCTGCCTAAGAAATTCACATAAAATCCATGGCTGCTGCTAAGGTTAAATGGAAAGCTGCAGCTGTGCCCAGGTTTACATGCCCCTGCATCTCCCCAGTAGAGAAAACGTGTACGCTTACCACAAGAACCTTCTGTCTGTTGGGCCCCTTTACTCAAACCTCAAGTCTGGTGCTAGAAACCAT
>NW_025792445.1:0-40918 GCF_021613505.1 Equus quagga | reverse complement strand
AAGGAAGAAGTGACTCTCACTGTTTGCAGAAAACATGATTCTATATATAGAACACCCTAAAGAATCTGTTGGAAAACTATTAGAAATAATGCACTACAGCAAAGTTGCAGGGTACAAAATCAACTTCCAAAAACCAGTTGCATTTCTATACTCTAATAATGAACAAGCAGAAAGGGAAGTCAAGAATACAATCCCATTTACAATCTCAACAAAAAGAATGAAATATCTAGGAATAAATTTAACTAAGGCAGTGAAAGACCTATACAAGGAAACCTATAGGACATTGTTGAAAAAAATTGACGATGACTTGAAGAAATGGAAAGATATTCCATGCAGATGGGTTGGAAGAATAAACACAATTAAAATGTCCAAATTGCCTAAAGCAATCTACAGATTCAATGGAATCTCAATCAGAATCCCAATGACATTCTTCACAGAAATAGAAAAAATAGTCCTAAAATTCATATGGGGCAACAAAAGACCCCAAAGAGCAAAAGCAATCCTGAAAAAAAGAACAAAGCTGGAGGCATCACAATCCCTGACTTCAAAATATACTACAAAGCTACAGTAATCAAAACAGCATGGTACTGGTGCAAAGACAGACATACAGTTCAATGGAACAGAATTGAAAACCCAGAAATAAAACTGCACGTCTACAGACTGGCTAATCTTCAGCAAAGGAACCAAGAACATACAACAGAGAAAGGAAAGTCTCTTCAATAAATGGTGTTGGGAAAACTGGACAGCCACATGCAAAAGGATGAATGTAGACCATTATTGTACTCCATACACAAAAATTAACTCAAAATGAATTGAAGACTTGAAGGTAAGATGTAAAACTATGAAACTTCCAGAAGAAAATATAGGCAGTACCCTCTTTGACATCAGTCTTTGAAGATCTTTTTGACTACCGTGTCTACTCAGGCAAGTGAAACGAAAGAAAAAGTAAACAAATGGGACTACATCAGACTCAACGGCTTCTGAAAGGCCAAAGAAATCAGGAACAAAACGAAAAGACAACCCGCTAAGTGGGAGAAATATTTGCACATTGTATACTGACAAGGGGTTAAGTTCCAAAGGGCACAAACAACTCAACAACAAAAAACAAACAACCCAATGAAAAATAGGCAGAGGATATGAACAGACATTTTTCCAAAGAAGATATACAGATGGCCAATAGGCACATGAAAAGATGTTCAGCATCACTAATTATTAGGGAAATTCAAATCAAAACTACAATGAGATATCACCTTACAACTGTCAAAATGGCTATAATTAGCAAGACAAAAAATAATAAATATTGGAGAGGATGTGGAGAAAAGGGAACCCTCATACAGTGCTGGTGGGAATGCAAACTGGTGCAGCCACTATGGAAAACAGCATTGAGGTTTCTCAAAATATTAAAAATAGAAAAACCATATGACCCGGCTATGCCACTACTGGGTATTTATCCAAAGAACATGAAATCAACAATACAACAATGCAAATACCATATGCAGACCCGTGTTCATTGCAGCATTACTCACAATAGCCAAGATGTGGAAGCACCTGAAGTGTCCATCGGTGAATGAATGGATAAAGAAGATACAATGGAATACTGCTTACCCATAAAAAAGACAAAATTGTTCCATTTCCAACAACATGGGTGGATCTTGAGGGTATCATGTTAAGCAAAATAAGCCACACAGAGAAAGACAAATACCTTATGATTTCACTTGTATGTGGAAGATAAACAAACACATGGATAAAGAGAACAGATTAGTGGTTACCAGAGGGGAAGGGGGTGGAAGGCTGGGCAAAAGGGGTAAAGGGGCTCATATGTATGGTGGTAGATAAAAACTAGACTATTGGTAGTGAGCACGATGCAGTGTATACAGAAACTGATAGATAATAATGTACACGTGAAATTACACAATGTTATAAAGCAATATGACCTCAATAAAATAATTGAAAAAAAGAGTTCTTTATATATTCTGGATACAATCCCCTTATCAGATATATGATTGCATGTATTTTCTCCCATTCTGTGGATTTTCTTTTCACTTTCTTGATGGTATCCTTTGTGCACACAAGTTATCAATTTTGATGAAGTCCAACTTATCTACATTTTCTTAGATTGATTGAGCTTTTGCTGTCATATTTAAAGAAAGGATTGGGGGAGGGCGAAATGGGAAAATGAGTCAATTATACAGTGATGGATGGAAACTACACTTTTGGTGTGAGCACGCTATTGTGTATACAGATGTTGAATTATAATGTTGTACACCTGAAGCCTATACAATGTTATAAACCAATGTTACCTCGATAAAAGTAAAAACTAAAACAAAGAAAGGAGCCATTGCCTAATCTGCAGTCATGAAGATTTACTTGTTTGTTTTCTTCTAAGAGTTTCTTGGGAGTTTAGCTAAACTTCTCCATAGCATTGCTGCCTCGGCATCCATTTCATGTGGACAAGTGGCCTGCAGGGGCCTTGAAGTGACACTAGCCCCTCCTGAGAGTGCACGCCGTAGATAACCACCAGCAGAGTCACAAGTCAGTGGAAGTTTCTGGTATGGCTTCCACCACTGCCCTTGTGAGAAGCATTCTCTCTGTCTCCCACGGCTTTCCCCCTGTGCACGCCTTAGATAACAGCCCTGTGAGACTTACCAAAACCTCTTTTTGGTTTGAATTGACCAATCCAGACATAGCCTGAGAACCCCAAAGCACTCTACCTGCAGACCCCAATAGAGGCATATGCCCTGGGTCCTGCCCTGCTCTCTGCCTGCCCTCTGTCTTAACTCCCTTGTGCGGCCCCTCAAGGTTTGCTGTGGACCTTCTCCAGAACCTGTGAGTAACAAACTTCTCTATTTTGATACCTTTGTGGTCTTTTGGTGAACTAAGACTTACCATCCAATACCCCCAGCGCTTTAATTAACAAGCATTAATTTGACATATCATAACAGCTATTACAGGCATATCTCATTCTATTGTGCTTTGCAGATATTGCATTTTTTACAAATTGAAGGTGTGGGGAAGAGGGAGAATCTCTCCCCTTTTCCCCTTCTGGTTCTCATGGCTGGTCAAAGAATTAAAAATGACATAAGGTAGGTTAGCGGGAGAAAATCAAAGAAAGTTTAATACATGTACTTGAGGAACTCACATAAGCAGGAAGAATTCCAAAGACAGTCAGGCAAAACGAGGTGTATGTGTCCTTCTGGGCTAAGGAGAGGGAGACAGAGGTCTGAGAGTTCAAAAGGGGAGAAGACAATTTACAGGAAGATGAGCAGAGTTCATATTTGGTAAACAAATGTTTGTGTTGTGCCATCTACAGACAGTGGGCCCTGAAAGAGATCTTTTGATACAATGGCCCTTGCTAGATGCCTCCCTGCCCCCCACACCTAGAATTGTCCATGGTAAGAGCTCCTCCTGGGACAGGCCCTTTTAGCTTAAATTTTTTTAGGCAATTTGGGGGAAGGTCAAATCTTCTTCCAGTTTCTTCTGAGCTTTGTCTTCAGCTCAAAATAATCTGCATAAAAGAGTGGCACATCTTGGGGTGGCCTGCCCTGAACCCCATCAAAGGTTTGTGGCAACCTTGCATCAAGGAAGTGTATCAGCGCCATTTTTCCTACTGCATTTGCTCACTTTGGGTCTTTGTGTCACATTTCAGTAATACTCACAAAGTTTGAAACTTTTTCATCATTGTTAACTTGTTAGATTGATCTGTGATCAGTGATCTTTGATGTTACTATGGTAATTGTTTTGGTGTGCCACGAACTGTGCCCATGTGAGACAGCAAACTAAATTGATACATGTCATGCGTGTACTGACTGCTGTACCCACCAGCCATTACCCCATCTCTCTCCCTCTCCTCAGGCCTCCCTATTGCCTGAGACACAACACTATGGAAATTAGGCTGATTAATAACCCTAGAGTGGCCTCTAAGTGTTCAAGTGAAAGGAAGAGTTGCATGTCTCTCACTTTAAATGAAAAGCCAGAAAGGGTTAAGCTTAGTGAGGAAGGCATGTCAAAAGCCTAAATAGGCCAAAAGTTAGACCTCTTGGGCCAAATAGTTAGCTAAATTATGAATGCAAAGGAAAAGTTCTTGAAGGAAATTAAAAGTGCTACTCCAGTGAACACATGAATGATAAGAAAGCAAAACAGCCTCATTGCTGATATGGAGAAACTTTAGTGTTCTGGATAGAAGATCAAACCAGCCATGACATTCCCTTAAACCAAAGCCTAATGCAGAGCAAGGCCCTAACTTTCTTCAATTCTATAAAGGCTGAGCCAGTGAAGAATCTGCAGAAGAAGAGGTTGACTCTAGAAGAGGTTAGTTCATGAAATTTAAGGAAAGAAGCCATCTCTATAACATAAAAGTGCAAAGTGAAGCAGCAAGTGCTGATGTAGAAGCTGCAGCAAGTTCTCCAGAAGATCCAGCTGAGATCATTAATGAAGGTGGCTGCTCTAAACAACAGTTTTTCAATGCAGAGAAAATAGCCTTATATTAGAAGAAGATGCCATGTAGGAATTTCATCACTAGAGAGGAGAAGTCAATGCCTGGCTTCAAAGGACAGGCTGACTCTCTTGTTAGGGGCTAATGCAGCTGGTGATTGAAGTTGAAGCCAATGCTTATTTACCATTCTGAAAATGCTAGGGTCCCTAAGAATTGTGCTAAATCTACTCAGCCCATGCTCTATAAATCGAACAACAAAGCCTGGATGACAGCACATCTGTTTACAACACAGTTTGTGGAATGTTTTAAGCCCAATGTTGAGACCTACTGCTCAGAAAAAAAAGACTCCCCCTCAATATATTACTGCTCATTGACAATGCACCTGGCACCCAAGAGCTCTGATGGAGATGTATAATTAGAATAGTGTTTTTGTGCCTGCTAACACAACATCCATCCTGCAGAATCTGGGCAGTAATGTTGATCGTGAATCAAAGAGTTATTTTCACTTTCAAGTCTTATTATTTCAGAAACACATTTCATAAGGTTATAGCTGTCATAGATAGTGATTCCTCTGATGGATCTGGGGAAAGGAAGTTGAAAACTTTCTGGAAAGGACTCACCATTCAACAAGCCATTAAGAACATTTATGATTCATAGGAAGAGGTTAAAATACCAGCCTTAACAAGAGTTCGGAAGAAGTTAATTCTAACCCTCCCGGATGACTTTGAGGGGTTCAAGACTCCAGTGGAGGAAGAAACTGCAGATGTGGTGGGAATAGCAAGAGAACTGGAATTAGAAGTAGAGGCTGAAGATGTGACTGAATTGCTGCAACCTCAAGACAAAACTTAATGGATGAGGAGTTGCTTCTTATGGATGAGCAAAGAAAGTGGTTTCTTGAAATGGAATCTAGTCTGGGGAAGATACTGTGAAGATTGTTGAAATGACAATAAAGGATTTAGAATATTACATAAACTTTGATGAAGAAGTGACAAGGTTTGAGAGGAGTGACTCCAACTTTTTTTTTTTAAAGATTGGCACCTAGGCTAACAACTGTTGCCAATCTTCCTTTTTTTTTTTTTTTTATTTCCCACACCCCTCCGGTACATAGTTGTATATCTTAGTTGCAGGTCCTTCTAGTTGTGGGATATGGGATACCACCTCAACGTGGCCTGACAAGCGGTGCCATGTCCGCGCCCAGGATCCGAACCCTGGGCTGCTGCAGCGGAGCGCGCGAACTTAACCACTCGGCCACAGAGCCAGCCCCTGACTCCAACTTTAAAGAAGTTCTTCTGTGGGTAAAATGCTATCAAACAGCATCACAGGCTGTAGACAAATTGTTTGTGAAAGGAAGAGTCTATTGATGTTCCAGACTTCATTGTTGTCTTGAAAAAATCTCCACAGCCATCCTAACCTTCAGCAACAACCACCCTGATCAGTCAGCAGCCATCAACACCGAGGCTAGACTCTTCCCCAAAAAAAGATTACAACTCTCTGAAGGTTCAGATGATGATTAGCAGTTTTTAGCAATAAAGTCTTTTTTAATTAATGTTTCTAATTCTTTTTTTAGTCATAATTCTGTTGCACATCTAATAGACCGTACAGTGTAAATAAAACTTTTATATGCACTGGGAAACCCAGAAATTCATGTGACTCACTTTGCTGCGACATTCATTTTATTGTGGTGCTCTGGTACTGAAACCACAATATCTCCAAGGTATGCTTGTATGGTTTCAGCTCATAGATTTAGGTCTCTGATCCACTTTGAGTTAATTTTTGCATGTGGTGTGAGGTAGCAGTCTGACTTCATTCATTTGCATGTGGAGATCCAGTTGTTGCAGTGTGTTGAGAAGACTATTGTTTCCCCCATTGAGTTGTTTGGCACTCTTGTCAAAAAGGAATTGGACATCAAGAGAATGAGAAGACGAGGCATAAACTAGGGGAGAATATTTCTAAAAGACATATTTGATAAAAGATTGTTATAAAAATAAACAAAGAACTCTTAAAAATCAACAATAAGAAAACCAAAAACTCAATTAACGATGGGCAAAATATCCGAACAGACACCTCACCAAAAAAGACATATATTTGGAAAATAAGCATATGAGAGTTGCTCCACATCCTATGTGATTAGGGAATTGCAAATTAAAACAACAATGAGATACCAGTACACACCTGTTAGAATGGCGGAAATCCAATAGACTGACAACACTTAATGTTGCTGAGGATGCAGAGCAACAGGAAGGCTCATTCATTGCTGGTGACAATGCAATATGGCACAGCAAGTTTGGAAGACGGTTTGGAAATTTCTTACAAAACTGAACACAGTGTTATCCTATGAATCAGCAACCAAGCTCCTTGCATTTACCCAAATGAGTTGAAAACTTGTGTCCACACAAAAACCTGCACATGGATGTCTACAGCAGCTTTATTCATAATCGCCAAAACTTGACAGCAGCCAGGATGTCCTTCAGTAGGTGAATGGATAAATAACTGTGGTTCATCCAGACAATGGAATATTATTTAGTGCTAAAAATAAATGAGCTATTAAGCCATGAAAAGATATGGAGAAACTTAAATGCATATTACTAAGTGAAAGGAGCCAATCTGAAAAAGCTACATACTGTATGATTCGATTACAACTCTATGACCTTCTGGAAAGACCAAACTGTGGAGACAGTGAAAAGATCAGTGGTTGCCAGGGGTTAGTGGGGAGGGAGGGACGAATAGGTGAAGCACAGAGGATTTTTAGGGCTTACTGTAATAGTGTGCACACATCATTATACATTTGTTGAAACCCATGGAATGTACAACACCAAGAGTGAGCCCTAATGTAAACCATGGACTGTAGGTGATAACGATGTGTCAATGCAGGCTCCTCAGTTATAACAAATGTGCTGATCTGGTGGGGGATGTTGACAGTGGGGGAGGCTGTGCATGTTTGGGAGCTGAGGGAATATGAGAACTCCACCTTCTGCTCAATTTTGTTGTGAACCTAAAACTGCTGTAAAAAAAAATTCTATTTTAAAAAAATCTATTGGCCATAATTTTAAATTGGTCATAAATTTTTAAAAATTATTTTCCCGTGTTTTTGGACTGTCAGTTCTATTCCATTGATCTATGTCTCTCCTTATGTCAGTAACACACTGTCTTGATTCCTGTAGCTTTGTAGTCAGTTGAGAAATCAGAACATGTAAGTCCTCCAACTTTGCTCTTTGTCAAAATTGTTTTGGCTCTTCTGGGTCCCTTGCATCTCCACACGAATTTTAGGATCAACTTGATAATTTCTGCAAAACAGGCATTTGGGATTTTAATAGGGATTTAACTGAATCTGCAGAGGGATTTGGGGAGTGTCGCCTTCTTGACAATATTAGGTATTCCAGTCCATGAACATGGGATGTCTTTCCACTTATTTAGGTCTTCTTTAATTTTTTTCAATGACATTTAGTAGTTGTCAGTGTACAAGTCTTGCATTTCTTTTGTTAAACTTACTCTAAATATGTTTATACATAATTTTTTTTTGATGCTTTGTAGGCAGAATTATTTTCTTAATTTCATTACTGGATAGTTCACTGTAGGTGTATAAAAATACAGTTGTTTTTTGTATATTGCTTTGTGTCCTGCACCTTTACTGAATTGGTTTATTAGTTCTAATACTTTTTGTGTGGACTCTGGGGTTTTCTAATATAAGATCTTGTCATCTGTGGTTACAGATAGTTTTACTCCTCCCTTTCCAATCTGGATTCCTTTTATTTCATGTTCTCACCTAATTGGCATGGCCAGAGCCCCCAGTAAAATGTTGGATACACGTGGTGAGAGGACCTCCTGATGCTGTTCCTGAGCAAGGGGAAAGCTTTTATTCTCTCTCCACTGAGCACAGCAGCCGAGGGGTTTTCGTGGATGGTCTTTGTCAGTTTGAGGGCGGTCCCTTCTAGTCCAGGTTTGTGGACTGTTTTTTCTGTGTCTTTTGAGACCATCATGTGGATTTTGTCCTTTATTCTGTTGGTGTGACATATTCCATTGATTGATTTTCAGATGTTAAATCAATCTTGCATTCCTGGGATGAATTCCTTCTGGTCCTTTTTATATGTTGCTGGATTTGACTTGCTAGTACTCAGTCTAGCAATCCTGCATCTATATTCATAAATGATATTGGTCTGTGGTTTCATTCCTGGTGATGTCTTTGTTGGGTTTGGTGTCAGGGTGCTCCTGGCTTGTGTAGGATGAGGTGTGAAGTGTTCTCTCTTCGTCTTGTGTTTTTGGTGCTTTCTCTTCACTGCATCTTCATGTGTTGCTCAGTGTAACTGCCTTGCTCACTGGGGTCCAGCACTTGGCCCAGCCATGTCCCTGGAAGTTTACAGTTTACTGCATCGACCACACTTGGCCACGAGTATACATTGGGTGTTGGCCCCTGTGAAGGGGTGTGGTGAGAGCCCCTCTCTGGGTAGATGAAAAGTCAGTGCTCTGAAACCCTGCACACCAGCTCTCAGGTGGCCGTTGGTCAGGCCTTGGGGGAGCTCCTGTTACACAACTGCCCAGGCTTCTTGGTTGGAAATGCACTTTTCTGGGTTTCTGTGAAGGCGTTTCAGAGCAAGGAACATCTGCTCAGTTATGTTTAGGCCACACAGGAGCGAGGTGCGGGAGGAGTCACCCCTGCAGGAAGTGGGAGCCCATCTGAGAAGCTCCTCAAGACAATGTCAGCCACATACCAGAAGGGAGCAAGGAGCTGGCTAAGGCAGAGTGCTCCAAGTGGCACCATCTTGCCTGGGAGTCCACCACCCTGTCACCAGCCCCCGAGCCAGACAGCCTGCAGGTGCCCCTAACGTCCTATCCCACAAACCACATAGAAACCTGACAACATGGAGAGAGTTCTGGGGGAAGAGGACAACTGTTTTGGTTTTGCTTTGCTTGGATGGATGGTCCTCATTTTGCTGTAAACAAGTTCACACCCTGTGACACCAGCCTTTCCACTTTCAAAGGAGTGGGAAGAGCAGAAGGACAAAGACCACTCAGCCCAGGAATAAATAAGCAGGAGGGGAGGGTTGTGTTGGTCACATGATGAGATGTGTCCCCGTGATGCAGGGACTGGCATGGAGCAGATGCTCAGTCCGCGACTCCTCTCACAGATATCCACAGTGGGGAGCTGCTGTTAGGGTCCTCCAGGGTCCTCCAGGCTTGACAGGTGCTCCTGGGCTGGGAGGGAGTGCCATTGGTATCTGAAGGGCCCTAGGGGTGACCCAAGCTGGAGGGCTGGGGGTGGTCCCCAGGGGTCTGCTTGCCTCCTTTCAGGACACTGTCTGTAGCTGGAAGCTCAGAACAGCCAGCATGAGTTCTGCCAATTCACAGAACACTCCCCACAGCCGGGCGCTCCCTCGTCAGTTGATGAGGGTCGCCTACTGCCATCCCATTGTGCTAGAGGTCAGGGACTGCCTAGGGCCTCTCAGCCACATTCACACCCTCATCTTACCAGTGTCTTGCCTGACTCCCGCAGCCCCCACACCTCCCAGGGTCGAGGGGCCTGGATGGTGCCCAAGCTGGTGGAGTCTGTGTGTTGGGATGAGGGATCAAGGAGGACATCTGCAGCAGTGGAAAGCGGGTGGGCTCCAGACCCCACCCAGACCTGGACCTTAGCCTCCACCTGCCTCCTGAGGCCACCTGGTGACCTGGGCTAGTCGCTTACCTGGAGGCCTGGATTTCCTCATCTGTGAACCGGGCACAGTCACAGGGCTTCCCTAGAACCTGGGGAGCGCTGGTCTTGACCGTGTGAGATGTGGGCAGGGTGGGCTGAGGGCATGTATGACTGTGAGACCGGGCCCAGTGCTGGATTTGGCCCAGGGGTGGGGTGGGCTCTGCACACTGAGGGACAGTGATGGGGACAGCAGATGAGTCGCAGCAAGTCCCTCCAGACAGAAGGCCATGGCTAGGATGCCTGGAGACAGGGTCATGGTGAAAGTGGCTCTTGCAGTGACACAGCATGGGGATGTCAGGGTGTGGGGATGGGGTGCCGGGCCTTGGCATCAGACTCAGGGCCCAATGCTCCCCCACTGCCAGCGGGGTGCACAGATACAGCAGCCTGGAGTGGCAGGGGTTGGGGTATGAACGTGGCAGTTTGAGGCATGTTGGCCACCTGGGTTACAGCCAGGGACACAGAGTCGCTCCTGTTCCCATTCCTGGGGCCTGGCCCAGCTCTGGGGAATCCTCGGGTTTCCACCCTGCTCTCAGATCCCAGAGCACTGGAGCGGTTCCTAGCTGGACCTCCTGGGGCTGCCCCCTCTCCACCCTCAGGGCCCCACTCAGGCATGCTGGGATGGAGCATGACCAGGCTCCCTCTCTGCCCAGGAGGCAAGCTGAAGGGATCCCCATGCTTCCCTGTGGCCTCCTGCCCACCCTGCTGCCAGGCCCTGAGCCTGCCTCATCCAGCCCTGCAGCTGCCAGTGGTTCCAGGCTTGGGTCCCCAGGGCAGGGTCAGAACATGGACTGAAGGCTGGTCAGGACCCAGGGCAGACTGTCACTCCCCTCTCACCCTTGTAGGTGCCGGCAGCTGGCTTGGTGCTCCTCTCAGCTGTCAACCATGGCCCGGGGACTGCCCAGCACCGCCAGACTGGCGCACTTTTGCCAGAAGCTGAACCGGCTGAAGACACTGGAGGAGCCCACCATGGAGAAGTCGCTGCGGCGCCACCTGACCACACTGGAACTGACCCTGCTGGGTGTGGGTGCCACGGTGGGCGTGGGCCTCTATGTGCTCATGGGAACTGTGGCTCAGGAGATGGCTGGCCCTGCAGTGATTGTGTCCTTCAGCGTGGCTGCCGTGGCCTCCCTGCTGGCAGCCTTGTGTTACGTGGAGTTTGAGGCACGTGTGCCCTGCACGGACTCTCCCTACCTCTGCACCTATGTGTCCATGGGTGAGCTGTGGGCCTTCCTCGTTGGCTGGATTGTGCTTCTCCAGTGTCTCATCAGTGGAGCTGCCATGGCCCGCTCCTGGAGCCACAACCTAGACGCCATCTTCAGCCACAACATCCGCAGCTTCACTGAGGCCCATGTCGGCATCTGGCAGGTGCCCTTCCTGGCCCAGTACCCAGACTTCTTGGCTGCTGTCATCATACTTGTTGCTTCTGGATATGTCTCCTCTGGAGTCCGCATCTCTTCTTGGGTCAATCACACCTTCTCTGCCATCAGCCTTGTCATCATCCTCTTCATCATCATCCTGGGATTTGTCCTGGCCCGCCCGCACAACTGGAGTGCTGAGGAGGGCGGCTTTGCGCCCTTTGGTTTCACCGGCATCATGACTGGTGCCGCCATCTGCTTCTATGCCTTCGTGGGCTTTGGCGCTATTGCTGCCTCCAGTGTTGAGGCCCGGAACCCAAAGCGAGCAGTGCTTAAGGCCACTGCCATCTCTCTTGTCCTGGTGGCTGGCACCTACATCCTGGTCTCCACAGTCCTCACCCTCATGGTGCCCTGGCACAGCCTGGACCCTTACTGGGCACTCGCTGATGCCTTCCACCAGCGGGGCTATAGCTGGGCGGGCTTCATTGTGGCGGCTGGCTCCATCTGCGGTAAGGGGCCCTTCTGGACAAGGTGGGAGGGAACAGGGTGGTGGGGCCCTGCCCTAAGCCTCCAGGGAACACGTCTCCTCTGGGCCTGTGCTCCCAGTTGCATCCTGGGCCCAGGAAGGTGCTAATGATTAGACTCTCCACCCAGGCTTGTGGGAAGGGACCTACTCACCACCCCTCCCAGTTCTACACAGAATGTCAGTTCTGGGCATGTGCTTCCAGATCCTTCCAGGCAGAGGGATTTAGCCCTCAGATTCTCCAGTGAGCCTGTTACTGAAACTGGGCTGTCCCCTTCCTGGGTGGTGAGGGGGAACAATCCAGCACCCACATACACTCGGCCTCACTCTGAGAGCCCAGGCAAACTCATGCCCATGATCCCAAGGGGCTACCCATGCCCTGGCCTCAGCTGTAGCCCCAGGTGGGCCTGTCCACCATGCTGATGTCTCTCCAACCTCTGCCGCAGCCATCAACACTGTCCTGCTCAACATCTTCTTGTTCTTGCAACGCATGGTCTGTGCCATGGCTGCCGACGGGCTCTTATTCCAGGTGTTTGCCCACGTGCACCCCCGGACCCAGGTGCCTGTGGTGGGCATCATGGTGCTTGGGGTCCTCATGGCTTTCCTGGCACTGCTGCTGGACTTCAAGGCACTGGTACACTTCCTCTCCATTGGGACGCTGCTGGAATGTACTGTTTTGCCCACCAGCATTATCATTATACGCTTCCGAAAGGCCCCATCCGGTTCTCAGGACCCAGACAGCCCTGAGGGCACAGAGCAGGCTTCACCTGAGCCCGGGCAGCTGCGATCAGCCCTGAGGCCCTACCTCCGCTTCCTGGGTGGGTGCAGACCCGGAGCCGCTGTGGCTTGGGCCCTCGGTGTCCTGGTGGGCTCGGCCATCACCCTGGACTGTGTGCTGGTCTTTGGGGACTCGGCCCTGAACCTCCCGCCCTGGGGCTACACCCTGCTGCTCCTGCTCAGCTCCGCCACGTTTCTGCTCAGTCTCCTCGTCCTGGGGGCCCACCAGCAACAGCGCCGGCAGGACACCTTTCAGGTACTTCCTCCAGCCAGCGCCCACCGTGCTCAGCCCAGCCAGCTCCCTTCGCCCCTTCCTCCTCTGCCATGGCAGGATGCACCAGGGCCGCAGGGTGAGGGAGGCCAGTGCCCCACACCCCTCTCTCTGCATGGCGGGTTGGCCCTTGTCTCTGGAATCTCCAGAGGCAGAGAAAGGCTCTGTGGACTCCCAAGAAATCAGGCCCTGGGCCAGCAGCCCTTCCCTGCAGCTCAGCCCAGCCCTGCCCTTGTCCCCTCAGGTTCCCATGGTGCCCCTGATTCCCGCCGTGAGCATCCTCCTCAACGTCTTCCTCATGCTGCACCTGAGCTACCTGACCTGGCTGGGCTTGTCCATCTGTCTGCTTCTCGGTGAGTGGGGGCCAGGCTGGGACCCCAGGGGGCTGCAGGAGGAGGGCAAGCAGGGAAGCAGGGCTGGGACCTACTCTTCAGGCTTATGCCACCCTTTCAGGACTCGCAGTGTATTTTGGCTACGGCATCTGGCACAGCAAGGAGAACCAGCGGAAACGGCCAGGGTTGGCTGTCCCACTCGGCAGCCTGGAGGAGATGGTGCCAGCCCTGCAGCCCCCTAGCCAGACGCCAGCGCAGGAGCCCAGCCACACAGAGCAGCCCTCTAGTCCATGAGGACCACTGGGGCCTGCCTGCTGTCCCCCACCTCCTCAGAGGCCAAAGGAGCTGCCAGCCCCTCTATCCAGGGCAGCTTGGGTTTGCAGACCTGCCCATGCTAGGGCATCCTCAGGACCTTAGGACCTCAGCCCAGGTGCTGAGCTTCGAGTCTTTGGGAGTGGGCTATGGCCAGCACTGCTGTGGTGAACTCTGCCCAGCATCCTCCAGTTTATGACCAAGTCCAGCTACCTGGGCAGGTGGAGTAGGGCGGGCAGGGAAGAGGCCCGAACCCCAAGGATCCACAATAATAACTGCTCAGCCATGTGGCCCATCTCCATGTCTACTGTGGAGTTCTTTGTGGCACTGACTCCTCACCTGCCCCAGGGAAAGAGACAGTTGTCCCCAATCCACAGCAAAGGTGCAGAGGTTCTGTAAGGGGGAGGTGCCAGCCCTGGGACAGTCTTGAGTCAGGGACACAGCCAGGCCTTGGTCCCTGTGTCCTGCCCTCAGGCCAGTCCCCTCTGCCAAGCTCAGAGGGGTGCTACACACACCAGACAGAGAGAGAGGTCCATGACAGGACAGGGCTAAGCTCCCTTCCAGGTTCCCCACATGTCCTCTTGGAGATGGATGCTGAGAGCAGAGCCTGGATCCCAAGGTGGTCACCTAGAAAGGGTAGTGCAGTTCCAGGGTCCCCTCGGTTTCTCAGGGCTCCCAGAGAGCAGGGCAATCCTGAGGCCTGCCCTGGATGGAGAGGCCCCCTGCCTGGGCACACGCACAGGCACACACAGCCCACACGGTCCTCTGGGCGTGCACCCACGTGCAGACTGAGGCAGCAGCTGTTTCCCAGCCCAGGGCTGCCTGCAGCTTCCAGCTGCCTCTCTCCCTGCCGCCCCCTCAGGGCTTTGTGACAAAGGCTCGGGATGGGACACACGTGGGCAGTTGGGTGCACAAGCACCTGGGCCTGCTCCAGGTAACTTCAGCCCACCTGTGGTGTTGGGGCCTCATGCTTGGGGATCTCCAGGCCCACGCTGCACCCCCTGTGGCCTCCCCAAGGCCACGCTCCATCTACCATAGACGCCTCCCCATCCCCGTTCCTGCCTGTGAGGACCACACAGGAAGCCACTGGCTTTGGCATCTTTATTCCTCAACTCTCTGCAGCCTTAACATCACTTTCTCTGGGCCCCAAGGACAAGCAAGGACACATGACCCCACTCCAATAACCAGGCCTCAGGGCCGTGATCTCTCTCCCCGGCCCTTCTGACCCTGCCTCCCATGGACACTGCCCTGGGGGTGAGAGGCAGCAGGGACCCCAAGGCTTTGCTGAGGCTCCAGGTACCAGATGATTCCAGATCCTGCCCAGCCTGAGCCCCAGGCCTCCCCTCCCCAGCCTGGCCCATGGCACTCCACGAGCAAGCTGCCAGCATGGCCCTGCTCACCAGGGACCAAAGAGGAGGCAGCCCCTTGTCTCCCTGGGGTGGGTACCCTGAACCCTGCCCCTCCCTGGGACCCAGAGAGGGCTTGGCTCCTGCAGCCTCGTCCTTCCCCTCCTGACTGTGGGTGCAGGACACGGGGAAATTCTCCAGCAGGCAGGACTCAGGCCCCCAGGGGAATTCCAGAACCTGAACAGGCCAGCCTGCTGGGGCCTCCGTGTCCTCTGTTAGGGACATTCTCTCCAGCCCCTGGGCTCTACGTGGGGTCTTGGTCAGAGTGTGGTCCTCATGCAGTTGCCTCAGGCTGGGTGGGCAGCTGCCCAGACACATTCTCAGTGTGACCTTGGGCAGCAGTGACACATGTGTCCAGAGATACAGCCTCCCCACCCCATGGCTCCCAGAAGCCCAGTGAGCAGGTTCTGGGGTGTTGGGCTGGGGGTTACCAAGGAGACATATAGAAGGTCCCAAAGGACCCCATGCCCACCAACTCAGCCGCTCCCCCCCATCCCAGCCCTCCACAGCCAGAGGGCTGCCACCAGGAAGTGGCTGGTGCTCATCAGCTGAGCAGAGGTGCCTGTGCCTTGTCTGGGGCCCTAGGGGCTCGGAGCATCTGCCCACCACACTCCTCACTCCATGGATGAGGCCCAGAGCTGGGAGGGGTTCTGCCCTGGGAACCCAGCACAGAGCAGCTGCCACACTCCTCCTGTCAGGCTGCCTTCTCCCTGGCCTTGGACTCTGGCTGCACAGACCCCAGTGTGGGGCAGCTGAGAGGGCAGGGGCTCTCCCTGTGAGGGGGTGCCAGCAGGCGGAGGAGGGCTGGGAGCCAGGCAGGGCCGGAGGTGACCACAGCCAGTGTGGTGGACAGCTGGTGAGCGGGGAGCTGCTGGGAACACTGGAGACGGAGCCTGGGAGAGCGTCTGCAGCCCCAGCCCCAGCCGGAGCCCCACTGGACCAGCGCCCTGCGTCATGTTCCCTGCAGTCTCTACACAAAACTGGCTTCTGTGGTCCCCAGGCAGCACCTGCCTGCCGAGGCTGGAGCTCAGGGAGGGACAGTCTGTCTGGGAGCTGAAGGGTGGAATTCTCCCCCCACCCCTGCCCTGGTCCTGCCGGGGCTTCAGCCATGAAGGAGCAAATTTGGGGCCACCACCCTTCCCAGCCCCCAACCCTCAACCCTCAACCCCCAACCAGCAGAGAAAGGCTACAGGCCTCAGGAATGGGCCAGTGAGTGGGTGCCAGGCCCACCCTGGTGACGACGTCCAGCTCCCAGCAGCAGCAGTGGGGGCAGGTGCTGGGCCCCCTCTAAGACACCTGGGCAGCCAGATGTGGGGGTGGGGAAGCTACCTGTTTGCTCAGGATTGGCAGTTCCCTTTGGGGCCTTTGTCTGCAGATGAGGACAGCAGGTCGGGACTCCAAAGTGTAGCCCAGGGTCAGGCAGGCCCGCAGCCCCCTCCTCATGCTTGGTCCTCCAGTAGAAATGGGCTTCTCCATCCATGTACAACAGCAGCAGGTCACAGAAGGGGGTGATTTGGGAGTGGCAGGGCAGATCCATGGCCTGGCCCCCAAACTGCCATCCCACCACCTCCACAGCCCTCATCTGAGACTCAGTGTCAGCACAGGGGCTCAGGGGGCACTCAGGGGGCACGTGCTTGCTGGCAGCCAGAGGGAGCCACCTTGGCCAGACTCGCCACACGCAGCCAAGCCGCTCCAGTGCCCAGAGTGAGGGTTGTGGGGATGAGCCCGAACTTCCCTGCCTGAGAGAGACCTGGGCTGAGCCTCTCTGCCTGTGGCTGTCACCCTCTCCCACCCCTCACCCCTGCCCACCCCACCTGCCCAGGCCTGGCCCCTACCTGCCCAGTGACGAGGATGTGGAAGCGGATCCCGTAGTGCTGAGCAGGCTCTGGGCCTCCATGCCTGAGGCCTCCCCACAGTGAGCGGCTGTCCTGGGGCAGGAGAGAGTCCAGTGGCTGCTCTGCCCACTCCTGGGGGGTCTGGCCCTCACAGGCCTCATCTTACCCCTCCATTGACTCCAACCCCAGCCTGAGTCCAGGGTCTCAGACCTGTGTCATTGCTGAGGACACAGGCGACAAAGCAAGCTAGGACCTGCCTCTCAGAAGCTCCCTGCCTGCTGAGGGGACAGGAACAGAAAGGTCCCTAAACAGACACCAGCAGTGGGGATGGGGGAGGTGGGCATCCCGGGGCTGTGGGGTCCAGAGAGGGGCACTCACTCTCCCCTGGGAGCCAGGGAAGACTTCCTGCCAGGAGCCCCTCAGGCTGGATTCCCAGGGCTCAGGAAGGAGCTCTAGGCAGTGATGGAGGGTGGGGAGAGAGCAGAGGGGAGGGGAGCAGGGTGTGGGTGGGTCCAGCCCCACATGGTTGCACAGGGCTGGGGGGGGGCCAGTGAAGCCAGGCCAGGCAGGGCCCAGTGGGCAGTGTCACAGGGCATCACTTCCAGGGCTGGTGGCTGTGTGCACATCTGCGTGAGGGTGATGAGGTGACATGAGGAGGCAGAGGGATGGTGGTTCTGCTTGGGAGACTCAAAGACATGACAATACATGCAACGCAAGAGCGTTGAGTGCATCCTGGATTGGAAAATAAAAAGATTTAGGTCTATTATTGGCACAGCTGGGGAAATTTAAACGTTGGATTTCTTCTGCCAATGTCAAATTTCCTGAGTGTGACAAGAGGACAGTGGTCACCTGGGGAAGGTCCTCATTCTCAGGACAGCGTTGAGAGGGGTGAGTGTCTAGATATCTGCCACTTATTTTCCAATGGCTTCTGTGAAATCCATCTAAAGAGATCTGGCTCTGTCTGGAGTTGGAGAGAGAAAGCAAATGAGGCAAATGGAAAAAAAAAACCCCAGAGAATCCAGTTGAAGGCTATATGGATTTTCATGGCACTAATCTTAGGAGTTTTCTATGGATTTAAAAAATTTTTTAGATAAAACCTTAAGGGAAAAGTAACAAGAAAGCCCCTGTGCCGTGGAGGGAGGTGCTGGAGGCAGGGCGGAGTGGAGGAGGGGCTGGGGTGAGGGGTCCCAGCTGCAGCAGGGTGTGGGGACAGATGGGGTGGAGGCCAAAGGGCTCAGGAGGGAGGCTGGACGGAGCCTGTGCTGGGGACCTGGAGCTGAGACCCCTCCTGCCCTGGGACCCCCTCACACACAGCAGAGCGTCCAGAGGGATGGGCCAGGCTGTGGTCTGTCCCGGCCACCACAGGAGGACAGGTGGGGGAGGACCTGGCTGAGGAGCAGCGGGCGGGCAGTGGGGCCACACCTGAAGTTGGAGCTCCTCTCCTGCAGCTGGAAGGAGTCATGGGGCCGGCAGTTGGAGCCCCTGGTGTCCAGGTCACAAGCCCAGCGGACGTGGATGCCACAGCACCGCCCTACACACAGCGCATCACTGCTCCACCAGCATGCGGGCCCCGGACCCTCTCCCCCAGCCTCCCAGAACCCTGCCCCCACGGACCCACCAGCAATGCCAGGTCCTCAAAGACCCCTCCTGGCATGGTCACAAGGTCCCCCATGCAGAACACAGGGCAGTAGGGGCTGAAGTGTGGGCAACAGCAACAGAGCTTGAAATAGGTGGTGTCCCAGGTCTCCAAGGCATTGGACCTGAGGGAAGTGGGGCTGGCAGGGGGGTCGGGCCAGGCAGGACCCACCATGCTCACTTGGAGAAGTTGAAGTTGCTGAAGGTGACTGTTTTTGATGAACAGCGTGAAGTTCTCAGCCTGGACCAGCAGGGGCTTCCTGCAGGTGGGAGGAGGTAAGGGACAGGCTCTGCTGTCCTGGGACTCTGGCCTGGGTGTCGGGGACACTTACACAGGCACAGTGTCATTCTCCACGGGGCACCAGCCCCACATCTCACAGGTCCTGTGGGTCCCATTGAACACCACACACTGGCCCATTTTTGTGCCTTGAAAACATGAGACAAACTCCAGGCCTCCAGTCTCCAAAGGGCCTGGGAAGAGAGTGGGCAGGGGGCTGCTGGCAGAAAGAAGAGACACAGAGCCATCACTGGGTCTGCATAAGGGAGGCACCCAGGGTCCCAGCCCGGCCCCCTGAACACCATCCCAGTGCTGGGGCTGGAAGACGGAGCCCACAGTTACCGTGGCTGTGCATCCCAGCCTCCCGTTGAGGACAGTCCTTATCAGCCCAGCAGGTCCCCAGTGGGATGGAGGGGGCTGAGGTGGTGAGAGAGCAGAGATGTCCAGGCCCAGGAGGTGTCTCCCCTGCGTGACCCAGCCCTGCGGTCCCCAGGGACACGCCCCTCCCCTGCTTAGCCCCCAGGTTCCCTGAGTTTGGGGCACATGGGAAAGCTGGAGGGTGCAGATGAAAGGAGGTACTCAGAGGGGGAGGGCGAGCAGCCCCCCAGCCAGATAGGGCTGCAGCGCTGTCTCCCAAGGGAGAGCGAGACTCCTTCCCTCCTGACAGTTCTGTCCCTATGGGAGCAGAAGTGACTCCTCTAGGCCCAGCTCCTCTGGTCCAATTCAGACGACAGAATAGGGAAGGTGGAGGGACTCTGAGAGGGTGAGCTCATGCCAGGGTGGAGGTGCTGGGTGTGGCACACAAAGGGTGGGACCCTCCTCAGAGGAGCCTCTAGGGAAGTGGGACCTCACACACTGGCCAAGGGACCACAGGCCAGTCCCTTCCTGGCTTGTTCTGCTGTAAACAGGGACATTAGTGCCTGCACAGGGTCACAGAGTTCTGGGCATCAGCCAGGAGGGCATGAGGGCTGAGCTCTCTGGAAGTCTCAGACCCCGGAGAGGAAGCACCCTCAAGCGTCGGGCACTGGCACAGACATGGCTCTGCCAGGCGGAGGGTGGGCGCCTCTGTCCAGGGCCCGTGGCTCAGGGGCAGCAGGAGGAACACAGCATGAGGGTGGCAGGAAGGCCTGGGGACTCCGAGAAGCCAAAGGAGATGGTGGGACTTTGTGGGGATGGGACTGTGAGAAGTGGGCAGAGGACAGCATGGGACCACCTGCTCTGCCTCGCCGTCCCTACCTATGTCCTGAGTCTGCCCCTCCTCTCCACCCTGGCTGAGCCACCATCTCCTCCGACCAGACCCCATGGTGACCAGCATGGGCCCCACCTCTGCCCCCATCCACCTCCCTCCAGTAGCCCACGTGGTCCATCCCAATGCACAGATGGTCACGTGCCCCTCCCGTGAGCCCATCTGTGGCTCTGCTGCTGCTGGATCCACTTCAGCTTCTGAGAGGGGCTCACAGGCCCTGTGAACCAGGGCGACCCCCTTCCTGGCCCTGTCCACACCTAGGGACAACCCCACTCAGTGCAGGGAGCCCTGGAGGGGCCTCATCTCACACAGCTCACTGCCTTTGCCCTTGCAGCCCACTTTGCCTGGACATCCTCAAGATCCCCCTCCAGCCTCACACCCTGCAGGAAACCCTTCCTGAGGCCCTGGGTTGGCTGACGTGCCTCCCTGGGTCACCCAGCTGCAGCTTCTGCCCCCCTCGCAGGACGGCCACCTTGGCGGTGCTGTCTGTGCAGGAGCTCTGTGAGGTGGGGAGGGTGGAGTTTTGCAAGCCTGGTCTGGGAGAGTTTTGACAGGTGTTTGCTGGAGGCTGTGACACCACGTGGACACAGTGTATGTGCTGGGAGGGACCAGACAACCAGGCCCCTGAGAGGAGCTGGCAGGAACTCCACTATTTTCAAGAAGCCGGCTTGTCAGATCTGATGGATTACCCAGCCCCGGCAGTTTCGAGGGAAGGGCCAGAGCCCGGACAGGGGCAAAGAGGATCACACAGATTCCAGAAAAAACAGGCCTGTGGCCCCAGCACAATTTCAGGACCGTCTACAAACCGAACATTAACTAGACGTCTCTGAGCATTTAGAAAGGGAAGGACGTCGTGTGTGTTCCCGAACATCAGCACATCCTCTGTGCCCATGCCTCACCTCGTTGTAGACGGGGCCAACCAGGGACATGTGGCACCCCAGCCACTGTGGTGGGACCAACAACCAGGACTCAGGGGACAGGTGG
The DNA here is from genome assembly GCF_021613505.1 of Equus quagga. NCBI lineage: Eukaryota > Metazoa > Chordata > Mammalia > Perissodactyla > Equidae > Equus > Equus quagga. The sequence continues at coordinate 19,847 of NW_025792445.1, read as the reverse complement.
CCACACAGTTACCCTCCAGCCCAGCAAGCAATTCAGTGTTGGTCAGTTAAAGAAAGATGTCACCGTGGAGGCAGGCTTCCAGGGCTGTGTCCTGGGTCCCAACTGTTCACACAAAATCCACAACTGGGGAACCTCACAGAGAACAAGAGTGGAAGGATCCAGAAGCCCACTGCTCAGGGGTGCAGAGTCCCATCACCCACAGGCTGGAGGCCTTGGGTCAGTGACTCAGCCTGGCTGAGCCTCAGTCTTCTCTTCAATGGGGCCTGCAGTAATTCCTGCCAGGCAGGGTGCTTGGGAGACGAAATGAAATGATTCAGGAAAGGTCTCAGCTCAGAGCAGGGGCTAGAGCAGCACATGCTGAGCCTCAGGCACATGGGAAGGAGAAGGGGGGACATGGCTGTGACCCAGGGCTGGCGGAGGAACCAGGGACCCGCTGGGAGGCTCCCAGGCAGCCTGACCTCTGGGCATCTGCCCTGAACTCAACTCGTTCTGGCGTCACAAGGAAATTGGTCACCAAGAAGAGCATGTTCTCTCCCTGGACAGCAGGGGTCTGGGCCCATCGAGTCATCCACCCTGTGCCTGAGGAAAATGCCTCCAGTGAGGCGAGTTGAGGCAGAGACGGGAGGCTGACTGGGTTTCCAGCCATTTCTGAGCCGCTTTCCACAAATTTGAGGCAAGTTTTTTTCTCATGTTCACGCTCATTCACTCAGCCAGAATTTTCCATGAGCCTCCTGCTTCTAGGCACTGAGGATCCAGAGCTAAATTGGGCTGGGCGCCCGCCCAGGCTAGTGGGGAGGTGGACCCCTCACTGCACGCATGGCCGGGGGCCAGGGGAGCAGGTGGTAAGCTCTGCCCAGGAAATGGCAGGGGCTGTGGGAAAGGGTGGCTGGCACCGTGTGCTGCCCATGACAGCTCTGCATGTGTGGGGAGACGCACACCCAGGAAGGGGAGGGGAGGACTGGGCAGAGGGCAGTGGGGGTGGCAGCAGTCAGGATCTGCAGGGACCTGGTGGCCACCATCACGGAAAGGGAGCCTCCAAGGTGGCAAGCAAGGGCTGGCAGGCTCTGATGGAGTCACCTCTGAAAGCTCAGGCTGGCTGCTGTGTGGAGCGCACCTGGGGGCCACAGGAAGACCACAGGGACAGCGGGGGCAGCAGGGAAACCATCACAGATGGAATGGACAGGAGGGAGGGGCAGGGAGGTGTCAAGCTGGGTCCAGCATTGGCACTGGGGACGTCATGGCGTCATTGGATGAAAAGAGGCCCCCCTGGGAGAGGGAGAGGGTTCCCTTGGATGAGGTGGGTGTGCACCAGGAGGCGGCTATACTGGGGCAGGTGTCCCCGGGGTACAGTGTGGGCATCAGCAGAACAGAGAAAACTGGGGCTGTGGAGGATCTGGGTGGAGGGAGGAGGAGATGGAAGGCAGCATGGGGCAGCAGAGGAGGCACCAGCCCACAGGGCCCAGGGCAGGGAGGGAGCATTCAGGAGCTCCAGGCCCTGTCCCCCTGCCCCCACCCCTCCCTCAAGCTCAAGCCTTGAGCCCCCAGACCCTCCACTCTTCTGGATGCCCCTTTGTAAATGCAGTCCCTCTGGCCCGGCTTCCTGGCCGTCCCCTTGTCCACCTGGAAACCTTTTACACATCCCTGAGAGCCTGTCCAGGGCCACTCCTCTGTCAGGCCAATCCTGAGCCTGGCCCTGTGACAGCGCCAGCACCCCCTCTGGCATCACATCCCCTCTTGCACACACTCGCTGCAGGGGTGGGGTCACAACTGTCAGCGCCTGGCAGCAGCACCCAGACACCCACCTGTGGTGGCTTCACGAAGTCACCATGTCCCACCTCTGGGTCCCCAGTTCCACGATCTGTGTCATAGAAACTCCCTTGAGTTTGGTGACGATGGAAATCTGAGGGTCCAGGTCCTGCTCCTGGTAGCCTTTTTTGGCCAGGAGGGCCCACCTGGGAGGGAGGCGATGGGCAGTGTGGCGTGTCCCCCACACATGGTGAGCAGCCATAGAGCTGGCCCCGCCCACTCAGCCCGTACACACCCTATAGGCTCCCAGCACAGCGTTCAGGCCCCGCCTCTTCTCCAGCCTCATTTCCACACAAACACTCCACACAGGCCAGACATCGTGGCCACCCATCAGAGAGCCATGTGCTCACACTGAGCTGCCCACCTCCTCCTTCACCAGCCCTCACCCTCCCCTGCCCCGGCCACACCCAGCTCCTCCTCAAAGGCTCCCCTGACCCAGCACAGCTGGTGGCCTTTCTCAGGAGCATCAGGGCTGCAGCTCTCACAGGGGTCAGGGACTACCTCCTGCCCTCGCGGGGCCTCCTGGGCAGGGCGAGACCATCCTGCTCTGTGCCCAGAGCCCAGCACGGGACTGGGGACAAGGCCCAGGAAAGGAGGCAGGTGGGCACACAGGAGGACACAAGCACATGGCTCGCTCTTGTCCCTGCTGTCCTCTAGACAGATAGAGATCCTTCCTTCTGCCCCTCCCCTGTTCCAACATGCCCCCTCCACCACTGCCAGCCCAGCCCCTGGAGAGTCAGACCCCCAACCCTCAGCCCAGCAGGACCAGTCAGGGTCCCTCCAGCCAACCCGCCCAGGAGCCATTCTCTCACCCACCACGCAGACCAGGACCCCGAGCTGCAGCAGCCTCTGCAGGGCACCCACCCGCCACTTCCTGGTCATCACCTACTTCTCAGTTTTGTAATCCAGAAGCCCCAGCCTGTCCAGGTCCCTGGGGAGCCCCTGCTCTCGGCTCCTGCTGGCTGCTGGGAGCAGGAGTCAGCACAGCAGCTGCAGCCCCAGCTGAACAGGAGGCAAAGCAGGGGCCCAGGCCAGGCCAGTCCAGGCCAGCAGCGTTAAAGGGACACTTCCACTGGGGGCAGGGTCCAGCCCCACCCCAGCCCTGGGCTCAGCCCCAACCCCCAGCTGCCCTGGGCCTCCCTTCCTCCCCACACTCCCTCTGCTGGGCCCTGGGGCACAGACAGGAGCAGCTGCTTTCCCTTGCCCTTTGACCTCACTTCCTTGTGGGCTGAGTGGGTGACAGGTGTTATAGGTACTTTGAGAGGGTGGCATGGGGTCTGCAGGAGCCCAGAAGAGGGGCCAAGGAAAGCTTCAGGAAGAAGGGCCCTCTGAGCTGACACTGCAGATTCTGAAGTTCCACAAGCGAAGCTGGGGAGGGATGTTCCTGGTGGAGGAAGCCGCACATGCGACGCTAGAGCAGGAGAGAGAACTGGGACCCACAGAGAGAGAGCGTGACTGTGGCTCCAGAGAGGAGGGTGGCTGGCTCTGCAAGGTCCCCCAAGCCCTCCTGTGCTATGCTCCTGTAGAGCTGCTCCACCCGGCAAGCAAGCGCAGGAACTGAGAACAGCTCTGGAGTCAGGCCCATTCCTCAGTCTGCTAAGTGGGGTGATGCGGGACTCACTGGCCCCTTCTGCGCCTTGGCCAGGAGTGGGCTCAAGGTCAGCAGAGGCCATGGGCGGTTTCTGCAGTGATCAATAACACAGGGTCACCCAGGCAACAGAGGAGCATGTCTCTACTGGCTGAGGGGGGAGCCTGTCCGCTGCCCGCCGCATACAATAGGTCCATGTGCCCAGCGGGTCCGCCCACATCCTGGGCCATGCTCTAGGTGCCCCCTGACTCAGTCCCAGCCTCAGTGCCAGCATGGCTAAATGGGTGGAACCATGAGGGTCCCTGCGAGAGGTCTGGGGAGAGGGAAGAGCTGGTGGAGGAGGCAGAGGCTGCTGGGCATCCTGCAGGGGTCCCGGGGACCGAGGGGCCTTCGCAGGCGGGTTTGGACTCTGACCTCTGGAAAGCAGGTGCGGGGCGGGGGGTTCAGGTCTGTCTCCTCATGTTGAGGGCTTCTAGGCGAGGGTGTACGGGCAGGCTGGGGCCGAGAGGACAGGGCAGCCAGGTCCAGCAGAGAGCACATCCCTCCGTGGGACACCTGTGGGGCAGCTGGCAGCCCCTCCAGCCTGGTGCGCTCCAGGAAACGCTCTTGGCGGCAGCAGTTATTCCCATGAGAGCACGCTTCCAGAATGATGTTAAAGTGCAAAAACTCAGCCAAAGAGTCTAAGGAGGTGTGTCCCACCCCCTCCTGAAATGGAATCAGGGCTGGGTTTTCAGAACCCACAGGAAAACTAAGCTAATGGATGTATAGAACTTGGAATTATTTCAGTGTTGTGCCCTATAAAATGTTCATGAAACATACGTGGTCTGCGATGCAATAGAAAAGACATAGTGTGCACTTTGCTGTCAGACAGGCGGGTCCTAAGCCTGGCTCTGCCAGGATCAGCTACTTCTAGCTGTGTGACTTTGAGGAAAGGACTTGCTTTCTCTGAACCTGGGTGTCCCCATCTGTATATGGGGCAGGAGTGGCTACTGACACAGGAAGAAATGCCTCTAGAGGGGAAACAGGCTGGGGAGTGACAGAGGGCAGGGGAGGAGGCAGGCGGCGGTGCCTGGGGAGGCAGCCACACTTAGCCCCTGTCCCCCATCAGGCACCCGTGGGCTTGGAGAGCTGGTCAAGGACACCCTCTCCCTGAGGTCTCCCTGGGCCCACAACATCGTGCCTGCCTCCTGCTTTCTGTGCCAGGGAAGTGCCCCACAGCTGAACCTGCGGCACCATGGCCTGGGGCCCCAGCCACCCATGGAGGGACCCTGGGCCAGGCTTGGAGAAGAGGACCTGGGAGGCAGCAGGCATGGGAGTGGCCCTCCCTGAGCCCATCCCACACATTCCCCATCCTTGATCTGTGCCAGGTATGTCCCATCCCCCACATCTGGGTGGCAGATGGGATCCAGGCTGTGACGGAGATCACTATAGGGGCTGGGGAGCCCCCCTAATGCACTAGAGGGTCAGGGAAGGCTCCAGGAGGTAAGGTGGAGCCTAGACGGAGAAGCAGGCATCCCCTGGGCCTGTGGGAAGGGGAGGGCCTTCCAGGTGGAGGGCGTCAAGTGGGCGGAGCCCTGGAAACAGGAGCCAGGGTAGTGAGCAGCTATGTGTGAGGCCTTCAGCCCTGGGGAGGACCAGGCCCTCAGGCCCCCCTCTGTCCCAGGGGACCCAGGCTCTGGCTTCCACGCTGACCTCCAATCTCTGTGTCAAGCGGCTGGACCTTGGGGACATTGGGCTGTGTGGGACTAGTGCAGAGGCCCTGGCAAGTGCCCTGAGCAGAAGCAGCAGCATCTGTGGGAGGTGCCCAGCCTGGGACAGGTGGGCTGACTTGAGTCCTCCCTTTCCTGAGGGGTATGGGCCCCCCACAGCCAGGTCTTTTCCCCCTGGACCTGCTGGGGTTGCTGGGGGAGGGGCCTCAGCACAGGGTGGGGTGGGTGGGGTGGAGGTAGACCCTCTGTGGTGCACCCAATGCTGGATGCCACTCCCTTGGTGACCCACCCCACCCCTCCACGCCCCTCCTCTGCTGGCCAGAACCCCCTGCATGTGGTGGCCTCCCAAAGCCCGAATGCAGGGTGGGAGGGTCCTTCCACACAGAGAGATGGGGCTGGCAGTGTGAGAGGAGGGAGGGCTGGGTGGGAGTTGGTGGGGCTGGATGCAAATGCCATCTCTGCCACAGAAGATCAGGGTGACCCTGGGCAAGCAGCTCAACCTTGCCGAGCCTCAGTCTCCAATCTGTGAAATGGACCCCACAATGCCACTCAGCCCTCGGGGTTGTGATGAGCATTAAATGCTCAGCAGAGTGTCTGCCCGTTTACATGCTCCATGCATGGCCCCTTGGGCTGTCATTGTCAGTCCCCAGATATGTGCAGTGGAGGCTCTGGCAGGGTTATATTGCTGCCAGGCACGAGCCATCAATGAGGTGGGTGCGGCTCCATCCCAGCATCCTCCACGGCACCACAAAGGAGGTGGTCTTAACCCCTTGACAAAGGAGCTCGTAGACACATGGAGTGGGGTGGGGTATCCAGCCGATGGGTCACAGAGTCACCATGCGACCCCAGGACAGTCCGCCTGCAAAGTCCCTCCCACGGCCTCAGGCCTGGAGTTTGGGGGATGGAGGAAGGTGGAGGAGGGCAGTGCCTGACTTGGATCCCACTGACTGAGGAGGGGTGCCGGCCCCCAGAAGTGGACCTGTAGGAGAACCAGCCAGGAGCGGTGGGCGCCCAGGCTGTGTGTGCCGCCCTGTCAGTGACCCCAGCTGTGCAGAGGGTACAGCTGGCAGGGAACGGCCTGGAGGAGCAGACGGCCCAGTACCTTGCTGAACTCCTGCTGGCCCCCACGGGCCTGAAATCCCTGGACCTGAGCTATAGCCAGCCGAGTGACCAAGCAGGTCCCATCTGGCCTGGGCCATGGTGGGGCGCGTTTTCCTGGGGCAGGGGTGGGTGGAGGTTGGCAGGACCACTCTGAGCATCCGTGCTCTGGCCCCTCTCCCCACGTCCCACCTCGGCCTGCCCCTTGCCCACTCCTTCCAAACAGAACTCTTACTGCATTCCCTGGATGTCTCAGTGCCCGCTGCTCCCTGTGCTGGGTGCTGACTTCTTCTGTCTTCTTGTGTAACACTCCATGTGGTGTCACTGACTTCGTGTGTAACACTCCCTCTGCTGTCTTGGACTTCCTGGGTAACACTCCCATGTGGCATCTTGGATTTTGTGTCACACTCCCCCCAGTGTCTCTGACTTTGTTTGTAATACTACCCCTGGTGTCTTTGACTTCATGTTTAATGCTCCCCATGGCATCTCAATTCGTGTTTCACATTACCCCTCACATCTCTGACTTCATGAGTAAGACTCCCCATGCTGTGTCTGACTTCATGTGTCACACAATACATGTCGTCTTTGAGTTTGTGTGTCACCCTCTCTCTGTCATCTCTGGCTTCATGCTAACACATGCCAAGCGTCTCTGACTTTGTGCTTAACCCCATCCATATCGTCTCTGACTTCCTGCGGAACACTCCACCTGGTCATCTCTGTGTAACACTCCCCACGGCGTCTCTGACTTGATGAGTAACACTCCCCATGCCATGTCTGACTTCATGTGTCACACAATGCATGTTGTCTTTGAGCTTGTGTGTCACACTCCCCCACTCATGTCTGACTTTGAGTGTCACCCTACCCTTGGTGATTTTGACTTATTTGTAACATTCCCCCTGGCCTCTCTGGCATTATGTGTAACACTCCACCAGGCTTCTCTGAGTTTGTGTGTGACACTCCCTGTGCCACCTCTGACGTCATGGGTAACACATACCCTGCTGTCTCTGACTTCTTCTGTGATACTGCCACTGGTGTCTTCGATTTTGTGTGTAACACTCTTCATCGCATCTCTGACTTTGTGTGTAACACTCCCTGTGGTGTCTCTGACTTGGTGTGTAACACTCACCCTGGTGTCTCTGATGTTGTGAGTAACACTCCATGTACCCTCTGTGACTTTGTGTGTAACACTCCTACTGGCATCTCTGGCTCCATGTGTAAAACTCCATGTGGTATTTCTTCCTTCATGTGTAACACTCACCTGTGGTGTCTCAGATTTCATGTGTAAGACTCCATATGGCATCTCTGACTTCATGTGTCGCATTGCCTATTATGACTCTGAGATCATGCATCACATTCCACCTGTTGTCTTTGACTTCATGTGGCACACAACACCTTGGGTCTCTGACAAAATCTTGATATCTCTAACTTCTTGTGTAACACTCCCCATAGGGTCTCTGAATCTGTGTGTCACAGTACTTCTGGCATATCCATCGTGTTTAACATTCCACATAGCATCTTGGACTTCCTGTGTAACACTGTCCCTGCCATATCTGACTTAATATGTAACAATCAACTTAGTGTCTGTGAATTCGTGTGTAACTCACCCCCGTGGCATTTATGACTTTGTCACAATCCCTGTGGCATATCTGATGTTGTGTGTAACAGTGCCCCTCTTGTATCTGAATTCATGTGTAACTCTCCCCCTGGCCTCTCAGACATTGTGTGTAACACTCCCCCTGTCATCTCTGATTTTGTGCGTAACTTCCCCCTTTCATCTCTGACTTTGTGCGTAACAATCCCTCTGGCATACCTGACTTTGAGGGTCATACTCGACCTGTTGCCTCTGTCTTCGTGTGTCACACTCTCCTAAGCATCTCTGACTTCGTGTGTAACAATCCCCCATGGTGTCTCTGACTCTGGGCACATGACTCCCCCAGGCATCACAGACTTCGTGTTTAACACTCCCACTGGCATATCTGATTTTGTGTGTCACAGTGCCACTGGTGTCTCTGACTTCATGTGTAACACTCTCTCTGCTGCCTCTGTCTTCATGTGTAACATACCCCGGTGGCATCTCTGACTTTGTGCATAACACTCCCCCTGGCATCTCTGACTTTGTCTGTCACAATCCCTGTTCCGTCCCTGACTTCTTGTGTCACACTCACCCTGGCATCTGTGACTTCATGTGTCACACTCCACCTGGCATCATGTCTTCATGTATAACAATCCCTGTGCCATCTCAGACTTCGAGTGTCACCCTCCACCTGGTGTCCCTGACATCAGGGATAACACTCACCCTGACGTTTCTGACATCGTGTGTAACACACTCAGTGGTGTCTTTGACTTTGGGTGTGACACTCACCCTTGTGTCTCTGAGTTCATGCATCACACAGCCCCTGCTGTCTTAACTTTCGTGTATAACACACCACCTGACATCTCGGACATTGTGCCTAACACTCCCCGTGGTGTCTGTGAATTCATGCCCACATGCATCTGTGGCGTTTGTGACTTTCTGTGTCACACTCCTACTGGTGACTCTGACTTTGTGTATAACACTCTCTGTGGAGTCTCTGACTTCATGTGTAACACTCACACTTGTGTGTCTGACTTCGCATGTAATACTCCGACTATTGTCTTTGACTTCCTGCGTAACACTCCCCTGTGGCATCTCTGAATTTGTGTGTAACACTCCCCGTGGCATCTCTGACTTCGTGTGTAAGACTCCCCCTGGCATCTCTGACTTCATTGTAACACTCCGCTTGGTGTCTCTAGCTTCTTGTATAACACTCCATTTGGCATCTCTGACTTCATGCGTCACACTTCCACTTGCATTGCTGACTTTGTGTCTAACACTCTCCCTGTGGTCTCTGACTTCTTTTAGAGCACCAAACCAGGTGTCTCTGTCTTCACACATAACACTCCTCCTGTCATCTCTGAGTTTGTGTGTAAAACTTCAACATGGCATCTCTGACCTCATGTGTCACACTCTCGGTGGCTTCTCTGAAGTTGTATGTAACACTCCCGATTTCATTTCCAATTTCATGTGTAACTCTCCCTCTGGTGTTTCTGACTTTCTGTGTAAAAGTCCCCTTGTCATCTCTGATGCTGTGTGTAACACTCCTCCTGGTGTCTTTGACTTCATGTGTAACACGCCCTGTCAGCTATGACTTTGTGGGTAACACTGCATGTGACGTCTCTGACATCGTGTGTAACACACCCCCATGGCGTCACTGAATTCATGAGTAACACTGCATTTGGTGTCTGTGAATTCATGTGTAACACTCCCCAGTTGTCTGTGATGTTGTGTGTAACACTCCACCTGTCGTCCCTGACTTTTGTGTCACTGTCCCCATGGCTATTGTTACTTCATGTGTAACTCTCCTTGTGGCATCTCTGACATCTTCTGTCATGCTCCACTTTTCATTTCTGAATTCTAGTATGACACTCCCCATTGTGTCATGTCTTCGTGTTTCATGCTTCACCCATCGTCTCAGACTTCATGTGCAACCCACCTCCTGGCATGTCTGACCTCATGTGTAACACTCCCCCTGTCATCTCACACTTCGTGTGTCACAGTCACCCTGTCATCTCTGACTTCTACACAGTGGGGAAGTAGGCTTCCCTACTCTCCTCCCAGCCTGAAAGGGTCTGAGGAAGGGGAAGTCCCCGCATCTGGGAGCGTGGGGCTCAGACCCGGCTCTGGGCCAGGAGTCTGCGCGCTGTTCTCAGGGAGGCCGCGCGGGGGCCGCCCCTCCTGCAGGGAGCTCTCCGCGGTGCTGAAAGTGCCCACCCAGGCGCGTCAGGCCCCGCGGGCTGGTTGAGCGCTCTGCCCAGTCAGTGCATCGGTTTCCCTCTGTGCGTTTCTTCAGACCAGCCTTCCCAGACCTGTGCTGGGTGCTGGGACCATGGAATGGAGAGGGGTCAAATTCAGGTCCCTGAGGGCCCCTGGGCTGGTGGGAGAGATTAGCCAAGCAGAGACAGGTCTGATGGCCAGATCCCGGAAGGAGGGAAGCACAGTGGACGTGGGGCCTGACACTGCCCAGCCCAGCCAGGTGGGCAAGGCTTCCTGACACCGTGACCCCAGGTGAGAAGGAGGAGGAGCTGTTCACCAGGTGAAGAAGGGCGGCAACAGTTCCACACAGGGGGACAGCCTGGAGGCATGTTGCTCCCGGCACTTTTGAGATTTGGATGCAGGTCAGACTGGCTGGGTGCTGACAGAGCCGGGAGCAGCGTGGGTGGGGCTTCTGCCCATTTTACATGCTGAATGTCTCTCAGGGTTTCTTAACCCCACACGGCCCCCACTTTCCTTTCTCTACCACCCCTGCCTCCTCCCACCACAGCTGTGCTGGCCTTGTCACTTCTTGCCTATAGACTATGGCACAAGCCTCTCAATAGTCCCCTGGCCTCTTGTCTCTGCCTCTGCTGGCCCCAGTCCATGCCCTACACCCACTGCTAAGGAGTCCAGCCCTGTCACTTCTTAAAGCCCTCCCTGCCTCCTCACCACTGATAGGGCAGTGCAAACTCCCTTGTCCTATCATTGAAGTCTCTCAGCATCTTTCGAGTGCCCATCGCTCCTATCTCATTTTACTGGCTTACCCCCACCTGCCACCAGCGCCAGGCCTGTGTGCATTTCTACAAGTGCCCCGTGCTCCCTTGGCCTCCACACACTTGCTCTTTCCTGAGTCTGCTCTCCACTATGTGTGCACACGTGCATGAGGACTCCCTCTCTTCAAGGTTATCTCCTCAGTCCTCACTTTCCTGACCCCCACAGCAGGGTTAGCATCCACTCTGTTCCCATGCCTCCCTGTTTGTAGTCTAGAATAGCTCACATCCCATTAATTTGTATTATTGTCTCTCCCATTAAATGTGAAACCCTTGAGGGCAAGCAGGCCCATGTTGGGGTCAGCTACATGACCCTCATGCCCAGCAGAGACCCTGGCACACAGTGGGCATCAGCATCATTTTCTGAAGGAGTAAACAGTGAATAAGAAAGTCTCTCTTGGTGTTTCTGAAGGGTGGATACTTGGGCCAGCCCTGGTGGAAAACACAGGACTCACCGAGATTGACATGAGCTGGAATCACCTTCGAGGCCCAGGAGCCATGGCCTTTGCCAGGGGACTGGAGGTATGAGGCCCCACCCCTCAGCCCCTCTGGCCTGTCTTTTGGGGGCAGGTCTCCCAGGGGCCAGCTCCCCATTTTGCAGCACTTCAGAAGTGAACCTTGGATCTTTTAAGCAGAGCTTCAAGGATATTTCGTTAAGTGACTTAAGTTCCACTTAGTGACAGCTCCACTTGATGACAACAATGTCCTCTCCCCCTGTGCCCACTCTCACATCACTCACTGAGGGTTCTGAAGGTGACTGTCACACCCTTCCCCAGACATCACAGACACTTGGCTGGTAGGGACATGGTGCAGTCTGGTGACACATGCTCACTGTTGGACATACACAGTTGCTTCCCAAGATGACACCCTGGCACCCTTGGGTCCCAGCACACTCTCAAACAGCCCACCTACTCCCTTTGATATTGTGGCTTGTAGCCCTTGGGAACAGGCGGCTCAAGCTCCTGCCAGGGTGTCACGAGATGCCTGCAGTGCTCTTAGTGCTGGCTCCCTGTGTGGTCTTCCTCAAGGAAGGGCAGCTGCTGCCTTGCCCTCTGACAGGAGCTGACCTGGGCTCCTGCCCACAAGGTGGCAGGTCAGGCTCTGTCTTCCTAGCACATCCACGAACTCCACCCTTCTCCCCATCACAGCCCCCAGCAGCCCTTCACTGGAGCCCCCCTGGGCCCCTGAGCTGCTCTGTGCCTCAGGGTCCCTGCCCTTGAGAGGCGCCCAAGTGGGCATGGGGGCTGATCGCTGTGTCTCTGGGGCCTGCTGCTGCGTGGCAGCCCCCAGGCCCTGAGGGTCATTCACATCTACGCCTCTCTGTCTGCTGGGCTTCCAGGGGTTCAGCTCTACTGTCGCCACCATCCAAGCCACAGACTAACCTGGACTCTGTCCTTCCACACTTGGTCCACAGTCTTTGCACCTCGGGCTTCCTGGGCTCTGAGGCTGTGGCCCCTGACTTTCTCCACCATCACATGAGGTCCCATGGCTTCGCCCTTTTGCTTTCCAGGAAAACATCTTCCTGAGAGTCCTGGACATCTCATACAATGGCCTTGGAGATTCTGGAGCCTTTGTGGTGAGTGAGGCACTTAAGATCAATAACGTGTTGGAGGAACTCAACATGAGGTGAGGAGCATGGGGTGCCCCCAGTGTCACAGTCTCTGGGCCCATAGCCACCCCAGGGACCAGGGGTTCTATGATCTTGCTGCTGTTCACCACTTTAATTCCCGAATCTACCACAGTCTACCCATGATGGGGCCTGAGCCGCAATCCAAGAGCGCCCAGCTCCATCCTTCTCGCTCGAGTTCATCATTCAAACTCTGGGGCTCGTGATTTCCACTGCACAGGCCGGGGCTGGGAATCACACATGTGTGTGTGAAGCATCTTCAGAGAACCCGGTGCAGGGGGGGGTGCTCACATGCTCTGCTCAGCTCATGGCTGCTGGGGGCCTGCTGTGTGTGGGATGCTCCTCTAGGCCCAGGCAGGGTCCCAGGCCTCAGCAGGGAACCAGAGCAGGGGCCGCAAGCCAGAGGGAAGGAAAAAGGAAGAGGCCTGACAGGTCATGGCTGCTGGGGTGAGCAGGGCCTACCTGCTACAATCTTACCCACCTTTGCTCCCCGTGGGAGGAGCCAAGGCCAGCGGAGGCCACTAGTGATGCTGAAATTTGAGGCCAGAGCTGGGGTCTGAGGAGTCAGAGAGAAGTGTGACTGGCTCCAGGACAAAGTGGCCAAGAGGGTGCTGAGGCCTGGAGTTCAGGCCCAGCAGGAGGAGGAGGAAGAGAGGACATGGAGGGAGCTGGGTGGTTTTCCAGAACAGCTGCTGTTGTGGTGATAGGGACAGGGTGTCAGCTGGAGCACAACACGTGGGAGCACCTGCTGAGCTCTGAGGGCCAGGGAGCAGTGGCTGGTCTCCACCAGGAGGGTCACTCTAGGCATGTTTTCTGGGTGATCTGAACACTGGGGGCCTCCGATGAAGCAGGGTCATTATCCAGCTTCTACTCACTGACCTGCCCAGGGTCCCCAGGATGTTGGTGTAGCTGGAATGTGACTCCTGACACAGTGATGCACCAGCACCTCCAGCTGGGACCCTGGGGAGATCTGTGTGGAAGGCAGCACAATGCTCGTGTCTTTCTGTTGTAGCAACAACCACATCTGCAGTGGCAGACCTGAGCCTGGGCCTCCGGTCAACCAGACACTGAGGACTCCTGTTGGGAGTGCTGGCCTGATGGGGGAGGCCCCAGCACAGACCTGCCTGTGCCTGTCCACACAGATCCCTCCTCTGTCACGTCTCTCCACTCCAGTGGCAGGGTGCATAGGTTCCAGAGCCCCAACAGTGAGAGGGCCTCGTGGATTCTTCTTGTGACCACTTCTTCCCTTTGCCATCACTCACCCACCTCTGGCCTGGCCCATGCACTTCCGCAGACTCCTCCCCTCCATCCTTCCCTCCCAGCTGTCCTTCCTCCTCCTCAGCCCACTGGACAGCTGCTCTGCTGTGATGGCCGGGGCACCCTCGCTTCCCCTTCATCTTCTCCCCTGCTCTTCCTCTGGCCTTGCTGGAACCCAGGCTCAGACCTACCTGTGGCTTTGTGTGCACAGCAGGGGTTCCTTCCTCCAGGGTTGCCAGTGGGGAGGGAGTTGCTGAGCAGGGCTGAGAGCAGAAGACAGAGAAGGGAGGGTGCAATGGAGGGTGGAGCAGGTCCACAGGGACCACTGTGCCAAAAGCATGAGCTCAGAGGACAGTACCACCAGCTCCAGAGGATCCAGCCCTGCCTGGCCCTCAGCTCCCTCATCTGGCAGAGGCGCCCCCTGCAGCACCCCATCCCCAGCCTGAGGCTCACCCCTCTCCTGCCCTTCGCTGGAACCCAGACCTCTCTCTTAAGCTCTGGATCCCCATTTCCAGCCACCTGCTGGACAGTCCCACAGATGGCCCATAGGGACATGGGATTCTGAGAGTCTGACCTGGACACATCATCTCCCTCTAAGGGCTGCCTCTTGGTGTGGGGGGCCTCCTTCCCATCAGAAGCTGGGCCCAGCACTTGTCCTCCTCTTTCCCACATCTCCCTCCTCCATCTCACCTCCTGCACAGAGCTCAGGCTGCCTGCTCCTCCTTCTCACTCCCCTCCTCCAGGCCTGTGCTCCTGCTACTTCCTCCTCTCTGGCCCTTCCTGTCCACCTGCTCCCAAGTGATCTTTCTACTCCAGAAACATGCCCCTGGCCCTCCTGCTTTAAAACTGTCAGCAGCTCCCCTCTGGATGAATCCAGGCTTAGCAGTGTGTCATTCACAGCACGCCCTCAAGGTCTGGGCTGTGCCAACCCCCCTCTTCCCTCCCACTCTGAAATCCATCCTCTCACTCCAAGCTGCCTGGAAGTCTCCATGCACACGGGGCGGTTTCTCCCTCTGCGTTGCTCCTGCTGCTCTTCTTGCTGAAATGCCCAGCTCCGCCCACCTCACCTGCAGAGCTCAGCTCAGGGGCTCTATCCCCATCAGACCTTTACCCCCAGGAGAGCTGGCGCACACTCTCTCCTTGTACGCATCACTCTGCATTTTTGTGATGTTCCTTTTCCTCTCCTCCCCCGGTGGGTGATCCCTTTACAGGCAGGAGTGTGTCTCATGTGTCTGTGTCTTTGTCTCCTGCACAGAGCCAGGCACTGGGTGGGCACTCAGCCAGCATCCACCCCCTTCCTCTTTCCTGGCCCTGAAGCCTCACCCAGGGCATTCTGTCCCATGGAGACACTTCTGAGCAGAGGCGGTGGGGCCGTCCTCGGCCCTGTCAGCAGAGATGAGGAGTCCCTGATTCCCTCTGATGCTGCTCTCTCGGCCTCCCTGGGCTCAGCTGCTCTCAGTATCGTGCGTGTGTTTCTTAGGTGTCTGCTTTGGTGTTCTCCAGTCTGTGCAGGGGGACCCAGTGTCTGCCCCGGAACTGCTGGATTATCTGTAAGAGCTTTTTCTAAACCCCACCTCGGTCCTCCCAGCAGCCCTGTGAGGCGTCATTTAAGGGAGAGAGTGGGGATTGGACACCTAGAGTGTCCTGCCCAGATGCGTGGCGCGGCCGAGTCCACGTTCCAGCCCAGGCCTCAATGTGGGTCCTGACGCCCCTCCGGCTCCACTCCTACTCCTGACTGGGGTGCCGCCCTGGCCTCACCTCGGACTCCTGCCTGGGCTCTTTACCAGCTGAGAGAGAATAGCTGGCTCAGGGGCAGGATGCTCCCTGTTCACTGAAGTTTGGATTTGCAGGTCCAGCACTCGCAGGGCAGCCCCTCCCCTGCCCGCACTGCCTGCAGGGGGATCGTGGTCCTGAAAGAGTCACTGTGCGGCTGTGAGGGAGATCAGGACCCCTTTCACTCAATTTTGCCTTTTTAATGTAGAAAAAATGTCATTCTTTCCCAAGGCAGTTAAACACTAAGGAGAGAACCCCAAATACGAATTATTAAAAGAAAGTCCAGTCCTAAATCCCTGCTTATTCCAACCCTGATTCACTTCAGTCCAGACCTGAGTCAAAGCCTCTCCAGAGACCTGTCTTCACAGCTCCAACCCTCAGGCTCGGGACACCTGGTGTCGATCGTCCTCGTTTCCTTCTGCCTTCTCCCTGCCTCGTCTCTACGGCTCCACAGCCAGAGATGAACTTGCCTTGACCACGTCCCTCTGCACCGAGAAGGCTGCTCAGCACTGGATTCCATCATTCTAAAACAAACAGAATATGTGAAATTGTCTTGCAACAGCACATGCTTGTTCAATACGATGTACGGTTATTGTCAGAAGCGTTAGTATAATGGAAATCCCATAGGGTTTTAGCCACACAGGCCTGGGACCAAATCCTGATCCGTCAACATTGGATCTTAGATTCTGAATCAGAGATCAGCTCTAGTCTGGATTGTAGGTGTCGCAATCCAATGTACACATCAGGGTAGATGCGGAGAGGGCTGATGGCCACTCTGAGTTTATTATAACCAGCGTTTCAATATACACATAGCTTACAGCTGTTAAACATACACAGGTGTTCTGGATAAAGTAATTAGCGAATGCCAAGAATTCTTAGTGATTTCTCAAGGAGCCCTCCCTTGGCCTCTGTTTTGATATTATCATGTTATTGCTGTGCTCCTATATTTTTATCTCGGAGCAGGCAAGGTCTCTTAGGCAACGGTCCCTCCTGCTCCTGATATCAATATCGTTTCTCCATCTGTGCCCCTGGGCGGCCGCCGACTGTCTTAGGTTGCCCCGCCCCCCCGGGGGTCTTACCCGTCATTGGCTAACAGGCCTTCTCACCTCCGGGTCACAGTTTGTTGGCAAGCTTTTTCCAGTGATTAGTAACCCTTCCTGTGTCAGGGCCGGCTACATGGATACAATGTTCTATTTCCTGTTCCTTCACTGTTATCATTAGTCTAATCTGCCTAGCCCAGATTGTATCCTCAGCTTTAAGGAAAATCCTTCTGAATCCTTATAGTTCATGTAAAGCCCTCTCCAGAACTCAGCCGTGTGTCCATGTGAAACGGAGCTGGTACCTTCCAGCCAGGGTCACTGTGAGATGGGATGAGATGACAGACCCTACGGAAAGGGCCTGTGCAGAGACAGACTCAGTGCTGGTTCTCTTTCCCCAACTTCTCTGGTTTTCATTTCCTGTTGAGGAACAAAGTTTATGCTGCAAAGTGCACATGGATTAAGGGCAGAGTCTAGTGAATTTTCACAAACAGCACAGACCTATGTAACCAGCCCCCAGACGCCCCCTGAGCCCCTGCCCTTCTCTCTTTTAATAGTTTGAGGAGTAATGACATTGTCATCCAGAAGAGAGAAGCTGTCCTAAGGAACTTCTTCGACACCCTGTGTGTGTGAGTAAAAAAAGTCAAGTTCTCAGAAAGTGACAATGTGCTGCCTGGTCCTGGGTCTCTCCTCAGGATGTCCAGGTGAGCAGAGAGTTTGATGACCTTGCCAGGTCAGTGAAGGTCACTCTTCCAGGGCTTTGCATAAAGACTGCTGCCTGCAGAGTGGATCACAGAACAGAGCTGCTGCCAGCCTTCAGCCCGTCCCCACCAACATCTGCCCCTAAATGACTGTGGAGTGTGGCTTCCTCATCTTCCATCGGCCACTTCAACTTCCACATGGAAGGTTCTGGACCTCGCCATGCCTTGTTACCACCTGAGTGTGCACTGAGTCCCCATGTCAACTGGGTTGTAGTCCTAGGGAGCTGGCCTTCATGATGACACAGACACCTGTACCCTCCTCAGCCCCCACGGTCCCTGAGCTAACCTGGGCCATCCTCTGCTCTCTCTCGTTTGGTGAATTCACTCATGGGTGAATTGTATGGTATGTGAATCATATCTAAAGCTGTTACCAAAAACCCCCATATTTTTTTATCCAAATTGAGTCAAAAAAGTATCTGAATGTGTATACACAGAAAAAAGACCAAAAATCCCCTGGCATATTAATAACATTTATCTCTAGGGTGTGTTTATGCATTTTGTTTTCTTCATATTTTTCTGCATTTTCCACACTTTCTACACTAAGTATGTGTTATTTTAGAATCAGAAAAATGAATAGTACTTAACAATACAATGTGATACAGGCTACAAGTCACGTGCATGGCATGGTTGGAGCCCTGAGGAAGGAGGGTGCTATGTACTGAATTTTATCCCCAGAACATTCATATCTTGAAGCCCTAACCCCAGTGCGACTCTATTTGGAGACAGGAAGTAGTTAAGGTTAAATGAGGTCATTTGCGGGCCCTGACCCGAGAGGATGAGTATCCTTATCAGAAGAAGCACCAGAAAACTTGCTCTCTCCCCCTCCCCCATGTGAGCACAGCAAGAAGGCAGCCCTCTATGGGCCAGGAGGAGAGGCCTCACCAGAAATCAACCCTCTCAGACCTGGATCTGGGACTCCTGGCCTCCAGAAGTATGAGATGTCGACTCAGGAAAAATCCACTACACTTCAAATAGCAGATACTTATTTGGGCAGTTAGAATTGCAGCTCAGGAGACACAGATTCAGGCAGAAACCCAAAATGTGTTCTGAGGAAAACAAGGAGGTAAGGGTATAATAAGGCAAAAAGAGAAAAGTTCCACAGGTCGCTTTGCAAAATTTGTGGTTGGCACTGGCAAAAACTGTTACTTCTTGGCTATATGTGATCAGTTGCTAAGGCCGTCTCTAAGGCAGGAAGTTCTTATCTTTGAGAGTAAGCGTATCTCTTGAAAGAAGGTCAAGGTGACAACAGAGAAGCACAGCTCAAAAGTTACATTCCGTCTGGTAGAGATGTGGTGTGCCTGCCTGAGCCCCATTTCCTTAATGGCCTCCCAGCTCCATTTTAGTAGCCTTGACAGATGTTACTCTATTTTGTTCTCACTGTCCACATTTCCCCTTCTGATCAAGATCTTTCAGCAGAAAGCATCTTGGATCAACTGTTTGATATATTGATATTTCCCTCATTACTAGAAATGTTCTTTTCTGGAAAGTCACATCCCTTGTCAGGGGGAAGCCACGTGCTCAATCTTCCGTAGGAGAAATGCAGTCAGAGGCTCTGGCGGCATCTGAGCAATAACGAGGTGGTCAGGAAATGAGTCGTAGGCACAGTCTCTGTGTGGAAAAGTATCAAGTCCTTCGGAGTTTGAAGACTGGTTGATCATTTCAAGTTGCTGAGCAATCATTATTCTGGAGGCAGAGACAGACACACAGCATCGAGAAATGCAAGTCATTCGTAGCATGAAGGTGACAAAGATCATGCAAATCAGGACAATAATCATTAGTATGACTTGGAGCAGATCTGAGTGAGTAGTAACATAAGAAGCTTAAATACAGTTACATATAGCACATTTCTAATAATCATAAACATTATTGGAAGTCCTGGTCTCATCCAAACACCTAGTCCTGAAGAAAGCCAGCTGAAAACATCGATAGTGAACCAGAGGGTGTCACTGAAAGACATTGGACTGGAGACATCCTGTGACATTATTATGATTTTTCCAAGTTCTAACTCAATGTCACCAGAAGAGTTGATGCAGGTACAGCAGAGGGTGTTGGCTATGACACAGATGCCATCCTGTCCTGCAAGGACATAATGAAGTGCCATTTAATTATCTAATATGATCCTGACTGGGGGATTAGGAACCATTGTTGTCGAGCTAAGGCTCAAGTGACAGAATTTGCCATTGTAGCTAAACTTTTTATCAATTGGTCATCATGGCAACATCAACCCAAGGGACAAAGCCTTTGGCAATGGGAATCAATGGAGAGTAGTGGGGTGTAAAACAAGGTCTCTAAGTCTCACCTAGACCTACAAGATTGTGGTTGGGTTTCTCCTTTAACAAGAACTTGAAAGGGAATATTATAGTATCCTAAAGGAATTATCCTGCCATATGCCAGCTGTCTAGACATTCAAAAGCCCATGGTTCTCCGTGGGTGGAAGGTGTACCCAAAAGGGGACACTTAGAATGCAATATTTTCTAGTTCTGTAGCAGTGTCAGTGGTCAGGGGCCCTTGATAAGGTCCTTTCCAATGGGGCTAAGGGCTGTCCTCTGATGATGCTTCCAGAATACCCAGTCACCAGGCTCTAGACTG
>NW_025792444.1:0-1403 GCF_021613505.1 Equus quagga | reverse complement strand
CCCAATGCATCCTACCCTGACCACCTCGTTTCTCACCTGTCCAGCAATCGATGTGTTACCACACAGTGTCCGAGGCCCCTTCAGGCTCTGGCATCCCGAGATTCTAGGTCAGGATGGACCTGATCAGGCTCCCTGTTACCTCACTAATCTCAGAAGCTCTTACTTCTCTTGCCTGTGCTCACATCTTTCCAGCCACCCTGGCCTCCTGCTCTTGGAACACACCAGGCGTGGTCCCCTCTGAGGACATTACACGGCTGTCACCTCTGCCAGGAAAGCTATTCCCCCAGATGTCCACTTGGTCACTCCCTCACCTCCTTCCATTCTTTTCTCAAAGTCTGCTCCTTAATGGAGCCCGTTCTGACCTCCTGATGTAAAATTGAAACCACCCCCACAGGTCCTGATCCTTCTAACCTGCTCTTTTCCAGAGCCCTTATCACCTTCTCACATCCTGTACGATTTCCTTGTCTATTACGACTATTGTACAGTGCCTTCCTCCTTACAGTCGAGGGAAGAGTTTGTTGAACTCATTCATGGATGTGTCCTGAGCACCTGGAGCAGTGGCCAGCACGCAGTAGGAGCTCACGACTCTTGCTCAAGGACTGAGTGTACCATTGAGGAGGGTCCTGGTTGGGGGGCTCAATAGCTCATATTTAGTGAGTAGCAATGGTTGTGCTACTGTGACCAAAACGGGGTTTCAGTGAAAGGCCCACATTGCTGATGAGTGATCACAGGTCGGGAGAGCAAGAAGGCAAGGGCTCGTGGGAGAACACACATAGCTTGGCCCCTGTCACTCTCCAAATCCACAAACTGGCACCCAGTTTACTTACGTCAGATATCCTCTGTGTGCTCCATGGAACACCCGTTCTGAGGAATGCTCCTCAAAGAAGGAGTGGGGTGCAAAGTTCAGATAAATTTCCTGCCCCTAGTTCCTGGATGTCTCAGGTGTCCTGTGGGGACTCTGCCCACACACCCGCTCTGCTCTGGGGCCACAATGGGGTTCCCATGAGGGCTGGGGAGGGTGGTGCTGCCACAGGCCCCTTATTGACACTCTGTGCCCTGCCACACCCAACTTACACACAACCCAGCTGGGAGAGGAGACAGTCCCTGCTCCACAGGCCAAGGGAAAATTTGGGAAATGCTACACACCGGATACCCTCTGAGATATTCACAGTCCTGACTCCAGAGGGAACAGCAGTTTAAATTCTTTCACCTGGTAGTTCACAACATAGGTGACCATGGGATTCCACGTTCCTTCTTCCTTTTTTCAAGCAAAAGCTCTACTGAGCTCCTGTTAAATTAGTGTCTGAATCATCACATACTTTGGCAAATCTGCCTTGTAAGATGAAGCTGAACTGCTGAGCACAGCATCCAAGGCCTTCACAGTCTCTTGTGGTCTCTCCAGA
>NW_025792443.1:0-1115 GCF_021613505.1 Equus quagga | reverse complement strand
GGGGGGTAGGACTGGGGGTATAGACTTCCAGAAGGAAGGAATGGCACGCATTCTGTTTGCTCACTGTGTTTCAAAAGAGGAAAGCTTAGAGGACTAGCATGAGGGAAAGCAGGATTGGTCCCATGACACTGTATTTTGAAGAGCTTTGAATAATAAGTTTATATTACTTCATTGGCCATACAGATAGGCTGGCAGTTTTCAAAAGGGGAACAGTAGCAAGATCGGAATGTGATTACTAGAATGTGATTAAATCTACTCAAATCCATCGTGGTAATAGGAAAAGGTTCCTCAGAACTTACACATTGTATTTGCACACCCATGTTCACAGGAGCACTATTGACAACAGCCAAGAGGTGGAAGCAACCTGCATGTCCATTGACGAATGAAGGGACAAATAAAATGTGGTATATACATAACACGATGGAATATTATTCAGCTTCAAAAAGAAAGGAAATACTGTCACATGCTGCGACATGGATGAACCTGGAGGATGTTACACTAAGTGGAATAAGCCAGTCACAGAAAGACAAACTGTATGATTCCACTTACACTATGCCGTATCTCGAGTAGTCAAATTCCTAGAAACATAAAGTAGAATGGTGATTGCCAGGGCTGTGGGAGGGGTTAATGGGGGGTTGTTCTTTAATGGGTATAGTGTGTCAACTTTGCAAGGTGGAAAAGTTCTGGAGATTCGTTGCACAACAATGTAAACATTCTCAACCTAATGAACTGAACGCTTAAAAATAGTTAAGCTGGTAAATTTTATGTTTTTTACCAGAATAATAAAAATAAAACGTAGATTTGCTGCTGGTGACTTGAGTTTTTGCCACTAATAAGCTGATTTGGAGTCCTTTTTGAAAGAAGAGTCAGCCTTATCAACGTTCATTTAGGAATCAATAGTGTCAGGTGCCTCTTTTCCCCAGTCGTCCTTTGAAACGGGCTCATCACAGCTGGACTTGGCGGCCCCACAGTCACAGTCCTAGGGAAGGTGAGTGCAAACCAATGCGATTCTAGTGCCAGAGTGTCTAGAATGTTATTAAGAAACAGTAGGTCTCAGAGGTTGGGACAGCCACACGTGAAGTGACTGCATTTAGGACACATGCTGAAATCCTGGG
>NW_025792442.1:3729-4783 GCF_021613505.1 Equus quagga | reverse complement strand
TTTTTTGGCTTGTGAATTTCTCTGATTTTCAAACGTTCCAGCAGAGCCTGTCTAAAGACTGACATCTTTCATTGTGGATTATTCAGGTGTGATATCTGTTCGCCTTGCATTTTCTGGGACCTTTTTTTCTTTTCCACAGTATACTCGTCATGGTGTTTCTCAGCTATTTCCCTTAGATGTGCTCATCAGTCCGTTCTCCTTCAGTCCAAGTGATTAATTTTGTATTTCTTTAATCACCATACCTTCTCTAGGCAGAGGTGTGAGTGCTTTCGTGATTCTTGGTTGCTGTCTTTGAATTTGCACCAGTCACTTCTAGGACTCTTTGCTATCCTAGCCTAGGTCAAGCGAAGCACTGAGAACCCTTGGTCTTCTGGGTTGGTTTGACATCCTCAGATCAGAAATTCCAAATTCTAGGTGGTCCTATCAACCTCCTTCATGGACATAATGTTTTTCTGACACAAATTAGACAAATCTGATGAATTCCTCGCTCCAGGAAAGATTTTTTCTTTCTCTTTTGTGGATTTGGGAAGTTTCAAACTTGACCCCTGACCCTTGAACGTTGCCCGAGATTCCATCTAGATACGGGCTTACTTTATTTCTATAGGCTGTGCCATTTCTTGGACCTACATCCTCAGCCCTGGCATGTTTATTTTTCTGGAAACAGAATTGTAATGTTCTAATTTTCAGCCAGCTTCCTTCCATATGGCGTCAAAGCACATAATCAATAATCCTTCTACGGCAAGAGGTCGGGGGAGAGAATTTCATTGGAGCCAAAGTGAGCACTCGAGCCTGGGAGGGCAGCCTTCACAAAGGAACCAAGCCCTCTGGAAAAGGGTGATTTTCAGCACACTTGTAGAGCCCTTCCCACCAAAGAGACCTACCCCAAGCATGACATGGCTCCATTCCTTCAAGGCTTCCAAGACATCTCTTGGGACACATTAGCATGTGGCCAGTGGGCCCCCGTGACGCCAGAGCTATGGAAAGTGAGACTGATCTTCCAAGAATGCTAGGGGCCTAGGAAAGGAGGCATCGACTCTTCTCTTCAATGTCCTCA
>NW_025792442.1:0-3629 GCF_021613505.1 Equus quagga | reverse complement strand
GGACACTGTAGGTCTGATAAGGCCCAAGTGCGGCCTCGTGTTTCCAATCAAGTTTCAAGCTTGAATCAGCATGGCCTCCCCATACACTTGACTAGATGACAATGTTCTCCTCTCAGTGCTTGTCCCTCTATTCTCGCTGCTCGCCAAGGATTCCTTTCTTTTCCTTGGGATCAGACTCTGTTTGATCCCTTCCAGTTTCTGTGCCCGCTTTCTATTTGTCAAAGCTGTTTCTGGGTATGTCTCCCTTTAATAGCCCAGCCTAGGCCAATCCTCAGACTGTAACCATGCGGCCATCTTGGGGCACATGTTCACCGTGATGTCATAAAGAACCTCAGAAGGCTAAGTTGTGCTGACAACCTCCAAGCACACAGAGTTTCAGAGCCATCTCAGACCAGTCTGACTCCTCCCCCTTTCCAGGTAGGATAGTTTTCCTATTTCTGGAATTCTTGTCGGTTTCTAACTGTCTCCTCGAACGTGGAAAGGCCTGCTCCAATCTCTCTAGACGCTGGTTTCTTTCCTGTAAGATTACCCTGGGTGTTATCTCTTATGTCTTGGGAAGAGGGCCAAGTGGGTGGACCTTCCTCAGAGAAAGTCCTGGACTCCTTCCCAAGTTGAAGTTGCCCAGGCAATCCTCTGATGCGCAATGATCGTGTCATCTCCTAGCACTCTGCCAATTCCACCTTGGCAGGTCCCATGTTTTCCTTCCTTCTTCCTTTGGGGAAGTGTACCAGATGCCTTCATAGTCTGGAATACTCTCACAGTTCTTTTTCTGCTGCGTATTGATAACGGACCCTCCCAATTGCTACCTCTTTACGACCTCTGTCCGCACCGTACCATGAAATCTCTATTTCCTAACAGTGCTAAGGTGATCTGCACCCGTGCTGTGAATCGGTGAGGCCCGGGCCACGCAAGCGGAACGTGGGCACTTTCCCGCTCCACCACAGGGCCGGCCCTGACTTGTAATTTTGGACCCACCTGTGGCCTGAACTTGGGAAGATGTGGGCCTGTTTGGATTATTCGTGAAGGTGATTATTAGGAACATCGTGGACGGTAACGTTTTCCGTTGGTTCCTGGGCTTAGCACGGATCAGGTTCTCTTGGTAGGATTCGTCTTCATGTATTTGGAATGGTCTGCCTTTCTGTAGCATCAGTAAGCCTTTGGAGGTGATTTTCCATCCTTGGAAGTTCACCTTCTCTAATCTCTTTCAGCCCCCAAAGCTGTATGCCGTCATTCTGGACCCCTTTTTGGATTTGTGATTTTAGGTGGATTTACTGTCATAACCCTCCCTTAGAACATCCTATGTCTTTCAGATTTACATCCTCATCGGTTTAGACTTCCGTGTAGGTTCCATCCTCTTCACCAGCGTAAGCCGAATCACAGGCCCTCACCACAAACTTGTGCCTCATCATCTCTTTCACCCTTCCCCAACGCCCCGCTTTGCCTCTGGGCACCCCCGATCAAAGGTCCAGTGTCACCTGTTGGTTAGTGCTTGTTTTTTCTTCTCCTTGTAAGTGAGATCCTATGGTATTTGACTTTGTCCCTCGGGCTTCTTTCACTTCCCCTAAAACTCTCCCAGCCATTCTGGTGGTCACAAATGGCTGGATTGCATCCTTTGTTCCCGCTGAGTGGTCTGCCATTGTGTGGCTATAGCCCATGTTCCTTCTCCATTCGTTTCTTGCTGGGCACCAGGGCGGCTTCCAAGTCTTGGAGAGCGGGAGTAAGGCTGTGGTGAACTCAGCGGTGCACATGTCTATAGGCGGTAGTGTTTCCGAGTTCTTTGGCTAAACGCGCCCCAGAGGAATAGCTGGATCATATGGGACATGGATTCTTAAATTTCGGAGGCAGTTCCACACCGCTTGGCCTAGTGGCTGCACTGGTTTCCACTGCCACCAGCAGTGCAGGAGACTTCCCTTCTCTCCACCTCCTCTCTGACACCTGTTGTTTCCTGTCTGCCTCCTTATAGCCATTCTGACCACAGTGAGCTTCTATATCATTGTGGTTTGGATTTGCCTTGGCCTCAGACTTAATGAGGCTGAACAAGTTTTCATGCACCTGTTGGCACTCTTTAGATCTTCTTGGGAGAAATCTCTGTGTCCATCTTTGGCCCAGGTTTTCATCGGCTTGTTCTTTTTCTCGTGGAGACGTGTGAGTTGATTGTATCTTTGGGCTTTTCACTCCTTGTCCGATGTGTGCTTTGCAAACATCCACTCCCAGTTGTTGTGCTGTCTTTGCATTAAGTCAATGGTTTCCTTGACGGGGCAGAAGCGTCTGCATTTGATGTGGTCCCGTTTGTTTCTTGTCTCCTTTGCTTCCCTTGCCCAGACAGGCTTCTTCCAAGTAGGCGGCTGAGACAGATGGCAAAGAGCCCTCTTCCTAGGTCTTCTCCTACAAGTTTCACTGTTTCAAGTGTGCTATTCAGGGCTTTAATCCATTTCAGGTGGTGCGTCTGCCAGCTGGCACATCATGGTGTACTCTTGTTGTGTTCCATGTGGCTGTGCAGGCTTCCCAGCACCGTTTCTTGGAGAGACTCTCCTTTGTCCACTGTCTCCTCTTGGCTCCCTGGTCGCAAATGGGCTGTCCATGTATGTTTGAGCTGGGCTCTGCGATCTCGATTCTTTTGCATGGGTCTGTGTGCCTGTTTTTGGGCCCGGACTGTGCCGTTTCGGTACCTAATGCTTCGTCCTCTATGTTGAAATCAGAAAGTGTGATACGTCCTGCTTTGTTCGTTTTCCTGAGGATTCCTTGGCCTATTCAGGATCTCTTGTTGCTCTCTGGAAACTTTAGGATTCTCTCTTCTATCTCTCTGGCAAATATGGCTGCAACTTTGACTGGGATTGCATGGAATCCAGAGATTCCTTTCTCCGTTATGGACGTTTCAAGTGTGTTAATTCTTCCATTTCTAGAACGGGAATATCCTACTTTTTCCTTGTGTCGTCTTGAATTTCTTTCCCCAAACGTTTGCTAGTTTTCGATTGACATAGCTTTCATCTGTTTTGCTAAGGTTCTTCATAGAGATCTTCTTCTTCGTACTGGCAAGCTGTGTCTTTTGTTCGTTTCTGTTTGGCTTCCGTTTTTCTCTTCTTTGCAACTTGTAATTGGTTCTGTTTTGGCAGAAGTGCATCGCTGTGCTCACATCTGCTGGCAATGCTCCTGTATTTGCTGTGGGAGTCTGGCCCTATCTAACGTCCCTTCCCATCTGCCTCTACACCCCCTCGGACGCCTGCCCCACAATGACTGAAGCAGTGGTGAGGAGGCTCACCCCCAGGATTGTAGCCGGACCACCCCGGGCCACCGACCCAGAAGCTGCGGACCTCACCGCTGCACCACCCCCGGCCCCTTTCATGTTCCATTGGCAACCTGCAGTTGAGTGCAATGGGGCTTGAATATGCTGCTTGAGGCCAACTCTGGCACTGTGTCGATGAGCCCAGGTTGTTTGTCAGGGCCACTGTGACGTCAGAGGATTGGTCATAATTGTGTGTCTGCTGTCCTGGCAAGCTTCATGGACACAGGGCTTCAGAGCCCGCTTGGAGCAGTCTCATAACTCACCCTTCCCAGTGAGCCCAGGTTTGAGCTTCACTGCCCTTTTTTGGCTTGTGAATTTCTCTGACTTTCAAACGTTCCAGCGGAGC
>NW_025792441.1:1344-2744 GCF_021613505.1 Equus quagga | reverse complement strand
GGTGGGCATTAACACTTGATACAAAAGATCCTAATACTTTGTGTCTACTACGTACCTCTTCCCAGGAATCCTTGTCCCTGATCTTCTAATCTTGCTCCTTCAAAGACCCTCATCAACCAGATAAGCCATTGCTACTGCCTGTGAGTTGGTGCATATTCTTGCCTCGGGCCACTTTTGTCTCTACGCAAAGTGGATAAATTGGAGCACCACCTGAAGTTCTGCCCATTGGAAGGACATTCCCTCAACACTGTGCTTGGTCATCCCTGAGTAAGGCAGTCCACTACTGGTCAACACCAAAATACTGAGCTGACACATTTGTGAGCCAAGCTCAGGTTTTTCCCTTTTAGGTCAGCTGGTGCAGGAACTCCCCATTAGGTCATCAGTGAGAGCTGAGGAAAAGACAAACGTACAGCAGTGGTAGGTGACAGGGTCTGAGCCATTTGTTATGCAACTAATTAGTGGTAGATATTTTCTGCTTTGTGTGCATATGGTCTCTCTCACAACTAGTTGACTCTGCTGTTACAGGGCAAGAGCAGCTCTAGATAATATCTAAAAGAACAGATGGCTTTGTGTTCCACTACAAGTTTATTAGTGGAAACAGGCAGTGGGCTGCATTTGACCTATGGGCCGTAGTTGTCAACCCCTGTGCTAGTCCAATCCTGGGTGTGCCATTTCCATCTGAGAGTGGATTGCTGCTAAGGTGTGACAGTACCCAGACCGTGAAAGGCACATGTAGGCAACAGCCCTTTGATGTTCCATGATCAGATTCGCCATCTCTCTCATGGCCCAGCAACATGCTGGGAGCTGTTTCTTCAATGGCGTATAGTTCTCTGCAGCAGATGGCCATGCTCATTGCTCCAGAGGCCTAGGGGTCTGCATTGAAGACCTTCCTGTTGGGAATTGGCACATATGCCAGATTCCACATGGCAACTTTTCCTACCACACATGCTTCTAGTACTATGATAAACCCTGGATCAGCTGGTCTAGGTTGCAAGGCTACTTACTATAGCCTGGACATACATCCACTCAAAACCAGCAACCTTTCATGTCATCTGTTATATAAGTCAGAACAACATTGCCATAGTATGGAACATGCTGCCTCTAAAACCTGAAGAGAGCTACCAAATGTGGGGCTTCTTTGTTAGTGGCAGGAGGTACAAAGTGCAATACCCGTCCTCTACTTCTGAGAGGATGTTCCATCATACTCCAGACCATTGGAGCCCTCAAACTTTATCCATGTGGCAGGCCTCTGAGTCTTTCGATAGTTTTAACTACCTACCCTTGGGACGCATTCATGTAACCAGAGCATCCATAGTGCAGTCCATTTCTTGCTCATCAGAGCCTAATAACGTGATATTATCAATATATTGGACCAATGTGATATCTGTAGAATGTCCAGA
>NW_025792441.1:0-1081 GCF_021613505.1 Equus quagga | reverse complement strand
AGATCTTCTCTCTAAGTAACTTCCAAGTATACAATAAAGTCTTGTTAGCTATAGCCACCACGCTGTACACTGGATCCCCACACTTAATCATCTGTAACTGGAAGTTTGTACCCTTCGACCAAAGTCACCCATTTCCCCCATGCTCAGCCCGTGGAAATCACCAGTCTACTCTCTGTTTCTATGGGTTCAGCCTTTTCAGATTCCACATAGAAGTGGGATCATACAGTATTTGTCTCTCTGTCTGACTTATTTCACTTAGCATAATGCCCTCAAGGACTATCATGTTGTCACAACTGGAAGGATTTCCTTCATTATGTGACTGAATAATATTCTATTATATATACACCAAATCTTCTTAATCCATTCATTCATTCAGGGATGCTTAGGTTGTTTCTATGTCTTGGCTATTATGAATAATGCTATAATCAACACAGGCCTGTAAATATCTTTCCAAAGGTAATGATTTCACTTCCTTCACATAAATACCCATAAGTGGAATTACTGGATCATATGGTAGTTCCATTTTTAATTTTCTGAGCAATCTCCCTACTGCGTTCCATAGCGGCTGCACAAATTTATATTCCTGCCAACAGTGCCCAAGTCTTCCCTTACTCTGCATCCTCACCAACACTTATCTCTTTTCCTTTTGATAATAGCCATTCTAACAGGTGGGACGTGTTATCTCACTGTAGTTTTGATTTCCATTTTCTTGATGATTAGTGACGTTGATCATCTTTTCATGTCCCTGTTGGGCACATGGATGTCTTCTTTGGAAAAATGTCTATTCAGGTCCTTTGCTCATGTTTTAATCAGATTATTTGTTTTGTTCCTATTGAGTTGTATGAGTCTCTGATAGATTTTGGATATTAACCCTTTATCAGATATACACTCTGCAAATATTTTAATCTCTTTCCGTACATTGACTCTTCATTTTATTGATGGTTTCCTTTGCTGTGTAGAAACGTTTTAGTTTGATATAGTCCCACTCGTTGATTTTTGCTTTTGTGGTTTGTGCTTTTGTTGTCATATCCAAAACATCATTGCCAAGATCAATGTCAAAGAGCATTTTATCTATTTTCTC
>NW_025792440.1:0-1287 GCF_021613505.1 Equus quagga | reverse complement strand
TGTTGTGTTCTGAACCTGTAAACCCTGGGCTGCCAAACTGGAGTACACGAACTTAACCTCTATGCCACTGGCCAGCCCCTTAAATTTTTCTTTTATGATGTGTGTTTTCTGTGTCCTATCTAAGAAATCTTTGCCTGCTTCAACCATTTGTTGAGAAGACTTTTCTTTTTCAACTGAATTTTCTGGGCATCTTTGTTGAACATTTTTTCAATATTTCAATAAACATATGGATTTACTTTTGGAATCTCTATTCCAATAATTTTCATTTTTTGTGTGTATTTTTGGTCTGGGGATCACATATGCTCTTAAAAATTATTGAGGACCACATATAGCTTTTTTTGTTTATGTGGGTATCTATCTATCAATATTTGCTGCATTAGAAACTGATAAATTGTAAAATATATATGTCTTAGTTTACATGAAATCAACAAACAACACACTTCTATAAAAACGTCTACATATTCCAAAATAAAAAATGAGAAAAAGACATGGTTTTACATTTTACTAATCTCTTCAATGCCTGTTTTAATAGTAGACAGGTAGATGCTGATATCTACTTCTGCATTAAATTTATTGAGCTAGTAAAGATCATTTACCTTCTGGAAAATACCATTGTACGCTTGTGAGATCATGAGAGTGAAAAAGGCAATTGACGTTACCATTAGGAAAATAATTTTAATTCAGTCTTAGACTACATTTTGCAAACTGCTTCTCTCTTCTCTACCTTTTTTAAATCTATGCCTGTTCCTTTGCTAATACTGCAGGCTGTCTTGATTGGCATAGCTTTACAGTAAGCCTTAAAATCAGTTGGTGTAAGTCCTCCAATTTTATTCTTTTTTAAAAATTGCTTTGGCTATTTTAGGTCATTTCCATTTCCACATAAATTTTAGAATCAGGTTAACAATTTCTACTAAAAAGCCTGCTGAAATTTTCACTGTGCTTATGTTTAACTACAGATCCATTTGTGGAGAAATGACATCTTAAAAATATTAGTCTTCTAATCCATGAACATAGTATCTCTTTTTATTTAGATATTCTGTAATTTTTCTCAGCAATATTCTATAGTTTTGAGTGAAGATGTTTTACACAAATTTTGTTAGAATTATTCCTAAGTATGTTATGTTAGTTGGTGTAATTTTAAATGAATTTTTAAAAATTTTATCTTCAAATTGTTTCTTACTGGTATTTAAATACAAAAATATGATTGAGTCTTGTATATTAACATTGCATACTGAGACATCGATAAATTTATTTGAGTCTATGTTAATAAACAATTATAGTTGCTAA
>NW_025792439.1:12864-17373 GCF_021613505.1 Equus quagga | reverse complement strand
AAGCAGGTGGCAGATGTTCAGAAATTAATAAGCATTCAAAGCAAAAAGCCCTTGGAACTGAGAGAGAAGGTGCAAAATCAGAGACGGAAATTAGCCTCTGAGTTTGAGCACCTGAACCGCTCTATAGCACGTGAGCAAGAGGCGGTTCTGGCAAGGCTGGCTGAGGAAGAGAGGGACATTCACCGGAAACTCAGTGCAAACATTACCGCGTGTTCAGACCACATTTCCACCCTCAGAGGCCTACTGAAGGAGGTGGCAGAGAGGTGCGCGATGTCCGAGGTGAGACTGCTGACCGACATCAGGAGCATCCTCCACAGGTGCGAGCGCCTGGACCCCCCAGCTCCCTACTCGATCCAGTTAAGGAAAGAGGGGTGCAGCCTCCCTCCGCAGTATTCGGCTCTGCGGAAAATTATTCAGAAATTTAAAGAAGAAGTTACTCTGGATCCTGAAACAGCACATCCTAATCTGCTTGTCTCTGAGGACAAAAAGGCTGTGACATTTGTGAGGAAAAAGCAAAGAGTTCCTCGCAATCCAAAGAGATTTACAGTGGATCCAGTCGTCCTGGGTTCGGAAGGGTTCGACTGTGGCCGACATTACTGGGAGGTCCAGGTGGATGACAAGCCTGAGTGGGCCGTGGGGGTTTGTACAGATTCCCTTTCCAGAAAGGGAAAGCGGCCCCCTTCAGGACACAGCAGACGCTGGACAATTCAGCTGCAGAATGGTGACTATGTGGCACAAGGCGCTGTTCCTGTCCCTCTTGTGCTGAAGGAAAAGCCCAGTGGGGTTGGCATTTATCTGGACTGTGAGTTGGATAACATTTCATTTTACAGTTTGAATGACAGGTCTCACATCCATTCTTTCACGGATACATTTTCTGAAGTGCTAAAGCCTTACTTCTGTATCGGACGTGACTCTAAACCTGTGATGGTCTGTGCAGTGAGAGATTATGAAGGATGAACTGTGACTCTGCTTCCTTTTCTTCCTGTAGTTTGTGGAGTAGGTAGAATATGTCAGTAAAAATAATGTTTGACTTAAAAACATGCAGAAAGTTTTTCTCCTTTTGTTTTCTTAATTTTGTTTCAATAGCAATAGAGATGTGGGAACTAATAGAGATGAGGGGATTCACTGTAAAATGTTTCAGGAATTCTAACCTGGAGTGTATAAAATTGTAATTTCACGTCTTCAATGAATTTGTGCAGTGTGACTTATTTCCTAACCCTATACATTTCCGTGTTTCATGAGTACCTTAAACATTCCAGGTGGGAGAGCAGACAACTGTGGGGAGACAATTCTCGGTGGGTCTCAGTTTTCTGCACGTGTTGGGAGCTGGGCACTGACTGCTTCAGACAATATAAATAACACTTTTCCTTGGTTTTTTAATTTGGGAGCCTATTTCAGTTTTGAGTGTGGGTCAAATATTTTTGTTTTGTTATGAAAACTGACATATATATAAACGTCGATTAAAACCATAGGTACAGGGGCTGGCCCCGTGGCCGAGTGGGTAAGTTCGCGTGCTCCGCTGCAGGCGGCCCAGTGTTTCGTTGGTTCGAATCCTGGGCGCGGACATGGCACTGCTCATCAAACCACGCTGAGGCAGCGTCCCACATGCCACAACTAGAAGGACCCACAATGAAGAATATACAACTATGTACTGGGGGCCTTTGGGGAGAAAAAGGAAAAAATAAAATCTTTAAAAAAAAGAAAATTTAAAAACATAGGTACAACGTAAAGGAGAAAAAATAAAATGAGTATCCATGTATAAAGCACCCAGATTAAGAAATAAAATGTTACACAGTAGTTTAGAGGCCCCTGCGGACACATCTACACTACCTCACCCTCCTTTTCCTCATCCCTGAGGCGTCCGCTATCTTGATTTGATAATAATTCCCTTGGTTTTCTTGATGGGTTTCCCACATAAGCTTAAGCACATAAGCATGAGCGCAGCAATCAGTTCTAGCCTAAGGAAAGATGCTTAATCCTTAAGGAGACCCCAATGTAGGGAGGGGGAGGGAAGTTGCACCTTTATCTCAAGGGCCTTTTGCTCTTGCCATAGGGAGTCTCTAAAGCAGATATACAATGCATGCTCAATGGCCTCGGTCAGGCCCTTTTGGAAAGACAAGGTCAGACCGAATTAGGTTTACACCAAAATGGCTTCCTCATATACTCCAATATCCTATTACTTGCCATTTTTATTTGACACCAGTCAACCGGGTTCCTTTCTGCCCAGAACACCCTTCAGTTATTCACTTTATCTGGAATTGACTGTCCTGCCTCCTTCACCTGGATAATCACTGCTTAGACTGAGGCCTTCCCTTGACCTTATTCGCTTCCCCAGGGAGGCCTTCCCTGGCCCCTTCAGGCTAAGAGAGGTCACCTGTTCTCTGGTCTACTCTTCCACGGTATCATAACACTCAGCACGCCTGGTGAAATGACTCAGGTGGTGCCCATCCTGTGACTAGATTATAAGCTCCCTCATCGACTAGAAACTCACGGAAATCAGAGACTGAATTTATCCAACTCCATTTGACCAGAGCTTTAGTGAGCATAGTACCTTGTACAATAATTATTGAGAAAAGGAACCAAGGAAATGATGCCCCAAGAAATAGCCCAGGGCTTTAAGACTGTTTTCCTTTTAGAGAGAAGATCTTTGACCCCTGAGGGACAAAGGTATAGATACAACACATAGAGGGAATCCAAAGTTGCCCTCAGGGGTCGGCCCCGTGGCCGAGTGGTTAAGTTCACGCACTCTGCCACAGCGGCCCAGGGTTTCACTGGTTCGGATCCTGGGCGCGGACATGGCACAGCTCATCAGGCCATGCTGAGGTGGCATCCCACATGCCACAACTGGAAGGACCCACAACTAAAAATACACAACTATGTACCGGGGGGCTTTGGGGAGAAAAAGGGAAAAAAAATCTGAAACAAAAACCCGAAGTTGTCCTCAGGTAACTAAACTCTCAACTTCCACCTGACAAGCTGCCTAGCAGGCCTTGTTTCATCTCTGCAGGTGAGAGGACATTCTTTCAGGCCCTGCCTCACTCTCTTCCTCTGCAGGTTTTTTTCTTCCCACGCTCAATGGCCACATAGCCCTCCAGGCTCCATTTTCTCTTTTCCCCCTGCCCCAACCCCTGGGCACCTGAAATCACTCACTTAGGCTGACTGGGGTTGTAGAAAAAGCAAGGTATTTGGATTCAAACAGGTGTTACATGGGTTGAAGTCCAGACTTACTACTTCCTTCCTCCCCTTGTAACCTGGTTGGGGTAAATAGTTCAACCTTCCTGACAAGGATTCAGGGACACAGGATAAAACTCTCATCTCCTTCTGCCTCGTCTGGAAGCTAGAGGAGAATGTAGAAAGATTTACATGTAAAAAGGATCTATATAAAAATGCAAAGGAAATACAACAAAATCTTCTAAAACAATCCTTGAGCTTTTGACAGCCTCAAGCTTTTTCAGACAGGACCTCAGAGCTGGGCTGGGTCGTCCCAGGTACGTGGCCTTAAGGGCTAGAAGCCAAGTTCAAGTTTGGTCAAGTCTCCGAGTGCAAGTATTTGAATGGAGTGTTCACGCCAAGAGTTTTTGCAATTCTCACCATATAGAAAAAAATGTCTGGACACACATCCTTCAAAACATGAGTATTTCTGGGTGATGGAAGTATGCTTCACTTTTGTGTGTCTCTGTTTAGGTATTTTTAAACTATGATATTATTGTAGCAATAATATCAAGTCCAGATACTTTCTTTTTATTTATGAAGCACCTTACATACATTCTTATTTCTTCCTGGACGTGCTTATTTTTTTAATTATAAGAAATTTCAAACATATACATCAGTAAAGAGACTAGGACAATAAACTCCCATAAATCTCTCATTTTCAACAGTTATCCCCATGTGGCCAATCTTGTTTTACCTGCCACGCTGGTCCTGCTTCCCTCCCTTCACTTAGATTATTTTGAAGCTAATCATATCATTTGAAGACGTCATGTCATTTATTCCAAAGATACTGTACTTCAGTATCTATCTCTAAAAGATGTCTTTTTAAAAATAACAATAATATGACAATCACCCTTAAAAAGTTAAATGTAATTCCGAGATCATCAAATATCCCTTCTATTTCCAAATTTCCCAGGCTGTCTCATATGTTTTCTTTTTTATAGTTGATTTATATAAATCAGGGTCCAAACAAGATCTACTCATTGACGTATTTTTTTACTTAATATTCGTAAGTAATTCCAGGGAGAAATGTGATCAAGTATGTGTCCATGCTCTCATATTACAGATGAGAAAAACAAGATTCAAGGAGATTATAAGTAACTTGCCCTGGGTCGACGAGCTGCTATTTGGCAGGGCATGACTGCAATCATTTAGAATCTGAAAACGATATTAGTGACCTGTAGTGAGACACAGGTCGGGGAATCTTCAACAGACAGATGGTGGTGTAAGTCTGGAGCGGGGGCGGCGGGGGGGGGGGGGGGGGGCCCCCCAGGGGGGGGGGGGGGGGGGGGGGGGGGG
>NW_025792439.1:0-12764 GCF_021613505.1 Equus quagga | reverse complement strand
GGGGGGGGGGGGGGGGGGGGGGGGGGGGGGGGGGGGGGGGGGGGGGACACCACACAGGGAGTAGGTGTGGCCTGAGGAGATGACAAGGACATATCCCTCTGCTCTTCTCTAAGGCTCATTACTTGCCACTTCCCGCTATTTATTTGTTCTTTCCCCAGAAAATATTAAATATTAAGTATACTCTATTAGAATCCCCACATTTATTATATTGTAACTTTATTAGAGTTCATAGAATTGAAAACATTCAAATTCATTCTTAAGACAGTAAAGCTCATCTTGTCTGGTATTAAAACCCCTTGAGGGGAAAAACTCCTGCAGGCCTGATCATTTTCCTTAATCTATACTTGGGCCATAAAACTAAACCAAGGTAGCCAACAGGTGGGAGGGGACAGAACTGAGATCCAATTACCCACCCTCAGAGATGCAAATTAAGCCCCCAAATCCATCCTTTCACTTTGATTTCATGCTCTAGGCTAATTACCTTTAAGAATTATAATCACTATTTCTCTTTCACATCTCCCACCAGAGGCGTCCTGGCTTTTACCCCCACCACTCCACCAAAATTGCCCCCACTAATTCATCAGTTATCTGGTATCTGAGTCCACTGAATATTTTCTAAGTTCCTTTAATGTTGTCTTGATTCCTCAGGTATGTGATGGTGCCAACCACCTCTGACTGCTTTTCAATCTCTTGGCAGATGGCTCTTCCTCTGCCTGCCCCTTAGGACACCTTGCTTCCTAAGGATCCGCCCTTGGCCCGTGGTCCCCACATTTCTGCCTCCACAAGATCCACATGAAGACAAGCACAGTCCCCAAAGTCACATTCTTCTATGACGACACTGTGATTCTGAAGGAGCAGGGGTAGCATTAGAGTCAGGAAACCCAAGGCAGGGGTACCCAGGTGTCCCCCATGAGAGTGTGTCAGCAACTGTGGACATTGTTCGAAGGGAAGACAACAGGAATTGCTAAGGGATTGGATGGGGAGTAAAGGTATGAGAGAAATCAGAAATGCCTCCTACGTTTTTGCCTTAGCTATTAGGAGAATGGAGTGTCCCTGGATTGAGAGGGGGAAGACTGGGGGAGGAGTAAGAGTTATAGAGAAATCGAGATTTCTCTTTTGGACTGGTGAATCTGGAGATGCCGGTTGAAAATGCAGGTGGAGGCCTCCATTAGATGTTGCATACAGAAAACTGATGGTCAGGAAAGAGGCCGGGCTGGAGAAAAACTTTGAGCCCTCAGCACAAATGTGTCTTAAATAGAGCTAAGAAGGGATGAGCCCCCCCTAGGGAGAACAGTTAAAGAAAGAAAAGAGGGCTCTCCAGAAAACTCCTAAGAAAATACAAATTAACAAATAGACAAATTCTTAAACTCACTGGTAATCAGAGAAAAGAGGGTTAAATTGAGATATATTGCCTATCAGATTAACAAAAGTTAAAATGCCCCTTAATAATCAGTTGGCAAGGATTGTGAGGGAAATCATACACCATCAGTGGAATGTTAATAGACACGGACTTTCTTTTTATACTTTAAAAAAATGGAGGCATAGTAGGAGGACAAAATGAACTTGATTTTTTTTTAACAGCAAGTTCAATCTTATAAATAAGACTTGTTCAAGTGTGTCATTTTGTGGACACGTAGTGTTGCTACCAGAGAGAATTCTTCCTCCTTAAGACTTGATTTAATCTTGTTCCTCAGTCAGACCACGTTATCATCATTTCATGCAAAACCACTCTTGTTTTTCAAAAAATTTCCCCCTGCTTTCTTGATCCTCTCTCCCATTCTTCCACCCTTGAGCACGCACTTGAAAGCTTTCCACTTTTCTTTGAGAATAGATGTATTCTTGTAAAATATTAAGTACTACTTCGTGTGTGTAAGTCTGCTTGATTTACTAATATGTTCATTTTATCTGTATATACCATGGAGGAACTCATTTAATTTATCTGATGTTGAGCTTTGTTTTTTAGTTACTGGTATTCACTTTAAAAAAACAGTATTGTATTTGCTTTTACTGTACCACATGAATGGTATTAATACCTTATTTTTCAGTAACTTGTTTTTTTTTTTTTTTTCCTGAGGAAGATTAGCCCTGAGCTAACTGCCGCCAATCCTCCTCTTTTTGCTGAGGAAGCCTGGCCCTGAGCTAACATCTGTGCCCATCTTCCTCTACTTTATATGTGGGAACGCCTACCACAGCATGGCTTGCGAAGCAGTGCCATGTCCACACCCAGGATCCGAACCGGCGAACCTCGGGCCACCGAGAAGAAGAACATGTGAACTTAACCTCTGCGCCACCAGGCTGGCCCCTCAGTAATTGGTTTTTATCTTGCAATTTACTGATATTCACCAATACTAATATCATTATACTGTATTCACATGAATACAAAAATATGTTTTCAGCTACAAAATCTTTTTTCCCCTCAATTTAATCTTTTTAAAATCTTGTCATGAAAATTTAAAAGCTTATACAAAGTGGAGAGAATAGCATAATGAACCTTCATGCAACTATCACTCAGAGTCATTATATTACAACTGAAGAATCACTTTCGAATTATGTTCTATGTATATCAGATAAAAAAGACTTAGATTGTTTCTCAAGAATTGCCTTATAAAATCAGTTTGCATCTGTGAAGCAGTGCAGTTTCATATCCACACCCTCAGTGCTAACCTTCTGTAGGGAAGCTTTTTCAACAGGTGACCCACCTGGCAGGCTCTGAGTTGAAATTTCTTTCATTTTCTGGACGTAAAAAATATGCAAATGAAAACAGAAACTGTCTTACAGGGAGTCTGCCCCGTGGTGTAGGGGTTAAGTTAGCACGCTCCGCTTCCGTGGACCAGGGTTCACAGGTTCAGATCCTGGGCATAGACCTATACACCACTCATTAAGCTACACTGTGGCAGTGTCCCACATACAAAGCAGAGGAACGTGGGCACAGATGTTAGCTCAGGGCTAATCTTCCCCAGCAAGAAGAGGAAGATTGTGTGGGGACCTGGAATTGGCCACCCCAAAATATGTCTCTTTGGCTCAGGATAATTTAAGGCTGATTGCTTTTGATAAACTGGGACAGGGAAGGATGCTCTGAGGAATGGAACTTGCCCTTTGTTAGGACACATTTACATTTGTAAGGTAAATCTCTATCTGTAAAAGGTGCCTCCCTCTCTGTACCAGGAAGAAGAAAGGAGATGACCTTCTCTCTAGAAACTCTTAATCAATACCAAAGGCAAGGACTTAAATCTGCATTTTCTTGTGCCTGTTTCTGGTAACGTGCTGTAGCTGACTTCCCTCCCCTCCCAACGTTGTCATTTCTTTAAGGATTAAGCATCTTTCCTTAGGGAAGGAACTGATTGCTGAGCTCACCTGTGACCACCCGGCTCAAGACAATATAGACTTGCCTCCGGCTACGCCCTCTGAGACAGCAGACCACTACCTGCTGTGTCCATCAAGCGCTGTGCCAACAGGGCAATCTTGTGACTATTGTGGGAGGGACATTTCAATCACGTGTGAAACACCCTGTTTGGGGGTATATAACCACTATGTGCACCCCACTTCTTCGGTGCCCTTTCTTCCTTCAGGAAGAAAGGCCCCCGGCCATGGTTCCTCATAAAGCTTTGTTTAATTTTCTCTTGCTATTCTGTCTCATGTGAATTTAATTCGTTCTCTGGCCAGACGAACCGACATTTGGGAAGAGGAAATGTCTTCCTCCCCTACATTGGCAATGGATGTTAACTCAGAGGCCAATCTTCCTCACCCACCCCCAAACAAAAAAACCTGTCTTAGTTATTATGAGGGAGACTCCAAAGTTCTTACATCAAGGCCAAGGACACTTAACTGCTTATTTTAGTTACTACAGGAAAAACTTCCAGCCTTCTCTGGCCCCTGCCCCTCCCACATCCAAGAAGAAAGTGTCTTTGCTGGGGGGAGTCCTCTCAGCCACACCCTCCCCACTGTACGCTTGTTTAGGTCCAATGTGCGCCTCCTTGCCCGGATAAAGGATCTGTCGCAGAGGGCCCTGCTCCAGCTAGGCGGGAAGATGTGAGGATGTGCGTGCAGGTGGCTGGAGCTCGGTAAGAGCCATGGTGTCCTGCATAGGTACTTGGTGCCCCGTGAGAGATGGCGCCTCACCAGGGAATCCAAACTCAGTTTGCCTTATTTCAAAACAATCCCGGGTGTTATGGTTCCCAGTCCTTCAAAGAGCCTTGTTCAGAGAGGTTAAGCAGTTTGTCCAAAGCCACAGAGCTTGTAAGGGAGCACCAGGAATCTAATTCAACAAATATTTAATGGGTTCCTATTAGGTGCCAGGCCCTGAACTGGTGCTTAAGGATCAATTATAAGGAAAAGGAATACAATCCTATAGTTTCCATGGTTAGTGTGGAAGACAGATCTCAACCTCCAAGAAAATCACAACAGTGATTAAGTTTTACAAGGGAGAGGTGTGTGTGATTCTGAGCCTTGAACTTGGATCATGAGGCCGGGGAGATGTGGGAGATCTGAAGGAAGAGGAGGAGTTAAGGAAGGAGATTGATGGCCGGGCCAGAGTTTTGCTGGACTCCAGGTCAGCTTTGGGGTCAATTGCCTTGGGGTCAATTATATCTCAATTAAAAAAAGAAAAGAATGTTAGAGCAGGCTGCTTTGAGAACAAGGTAAATCAGTGTATGGAAATCACACCCATTTTGTAATGCATGGAGAGAAGTGTTTACAAACAGCTGAAATTCAGATATTTCTACACCTGCCCCCCAAATGCCCTGGGACCATAGGGAGATCCGGCCTGGAGAAAGAAAAAGAAGAACTGGGGCTAATGGGAGCCTAGAGTGGGCATGGTGCCAGATGAAGGCACAGGCCATGAGGAGTCTTATGGGCTCGGTGAGGGATTTGGGGAAACCTGGGCAAATTCTGAATCCCGCACCTGTGTAAACAGATGCAGGAATGGTGGGGCCCTTGGTGGACACGTGTGGCCAGGTCACATGGTCAACAAGTTTTTGATAAATTTGGTGTAAAATGTATTTGGTAAAACCTCACCTGACATGAACCTTTTTATATTCTTAATTATCCCATTTGGTTTGAATACACATGAATTCTGCTCCATAAATATGACTGTGTTTGATTAGGAAGTGTTTCCCCAGACCCTTTTGGGGACATTAACGTAATACATGATCTAGGTACCATAGTCATTTTCTAAAATACAAAATTCTGACTATTGTAGTCCACTGGTCTAGGGGGAGAGAAAATAGCTGGGACCCGAGTGAAGGATGAGTGGAGAGTGGGAAGTTACCCATTTTTTTCAATCTCCAATATATTGTTCTCATCTTTCTATATCAATACATTTGGTGCTATCCTGTTTCTTTAAAATTTGCTTGATATTCTCTTAAGGAGAATGTGTGCAACACGTACATAATGTAGTTTATTCAGCCAATGCTGACAGGAGATAATCTCCAATGTTTCCACTTTTTTGAAGTTCAAACCAGAGCTGAAGAGAACATGTTTGTATATATCTTTGAATATTTGTTCAAGTTATATGCATGTTAAAAACAAAATTCAACCGAGTAAATATTAAAGATCCTATTGGTTTTACTTGACGATTCACGAATCGGGCAGCATCCAATCTAGCAGAGAGAAAGAAGCTCCGAAGGGCTGTACCAATGAAAGACCTTTCTAGGCAGAAGGGAGAGGGAACAAGGAAGTCACACCAGGCAAAAAAGCAGGTTGGCTATTGCAAGGTCACTTTCCTTGAGGGGATGGCAGGGGTCTACCAGCAGATCCCCTAGCTAGTGCTGATCAGGCGATTCCTGATTGACTGGTTTAAGAGCCCATTTCTGGGAGAGCGGAAACTGCAATTAAGTCTCAGTTTGGTAACATGAGGCTTAGGTTAAGCGACTCCAATTTGGGCCAGTTTTCTTGTTTTTAATGTGTTTTTTGGAATTAATATTAGTGGAATTACAAGGGCAAAGCAAAGATTTTTCATAATTTTTTTGATGGATATTTCAGTGTTGCTTTCCTAAAAAAAGGATCCACTTCATTGTCTACAGTCCCAAACCCGACACAGGATATTATCAATATTTTCAGTCTTACCAACACAATAAGTGTAGTAAAAGTGGCAAGCTGATTTTTGAATTTGTAATTCTTAGATTATTAAGTTTTTCATTTTTCCATAACTGTTTCTTCTATGCTTTTTCTACACTGGGAGTTCAGTTTTTCTGTTTTACTTTCTTACCTTGTAGATATTCTTTTAGAGATAATGATATTCTACTAGTAAATCCTGAAAATATTTGTCCTGGTTTTGTTTAGATTCAATTTGTCTGTTTTAAATGTTATTTATCTCCTGCATCTCACTTCACAGATAGCTAGGCTTTTGGGGCACATTCAGCTGTTGAAGGGGAGCAGAATATGCCACCCCAAAATGTGCCTCTTTGACATAAGGATTATTTGGGGCTGATTATATTTGAAAGGCTGCAGATGCAGGAGAAATTCTGAAAACAGAGTAGAAGTTGCCGTTTGGTGAGGGAAATTTACATTTATAAGGGAAATCTCCATTTGTAAGAGTGTCTTCCTCTCTGTAACAGAAAGAGGAGGATGTCTGCATCTCTAGAAACTCTTGCTAATGGGTAAGACAGGGACTTGAGTCTGCATAACAACCTCACCCTGGTTTACTCTGCTTTACCTGGTGACCTCCCATAATTGCCAGCATCCCTCCTGCCCCCACCCCCACATCTTCTTTTGTCTTTGGCTGGAGATGGTATTCAAGGTGCTGACTTGAGCCATTTCCAGGAGTTACTCCATTTTCCTGGGTACCTCCCATGTATACAGAAGATATACATGCTATTAAACTTCTGTTTTTCTCTTGTTAATCTCTCTTTTTACTACAGAGATATCTCAGCCAAGAACCTGGGAGGATAGAGGGAAATTATATTTCCTCCTCTATACTGTAGAGGAGTAAGGATGAAAAAAGCAACCAAATTTGGTAAATGTGAATTCTGAGCCATCTGAAATATTTTTGTTTCAAGCCTCAAAATTGTGGGGGATTGGAATTAGCCACTCCAAAATGTGTCTCTTTGGCAAGAGGATTATTTTGAGCTGGTTACTTTTAAAAATTGCAGACATGAGAGACACTCTGAAAAGTAGAAGTTACCCTTTTCTAAGAGACATTTACATTTGTGAGGGAAATCTCCATCTGTAAAGGTGTCTCCCTCTCTGTACCAGGAAGAAGGGAGGTTGACCTTATCTCTAGAAACTCTTATTAGTGCAGAAGGCAAGGACTTAAATCTACCTAATAACCTTACTCTTGTTTATGGTACTTGTCTGGTGATCTCCCATAACTGACTCCCCCACCCCCAACATCCTCTTTTGTAGCTGAAGATGGTATTTAAGGTGAGAACCTCTGCCATTTTGGCTAGTTGCTCAGTTTTCCTGAGTCTCTCCCATGTACACAGGTTATAAAGCTTTGTTTGATTTTCTCCTGTTATTCTGTCTCATGTCAATTTAATTTGTAGTCCAACCAGAAGGACCTGGAGTGGGTAGAGGAAATATCTTCCTCCCCTACGAAATTGATGGGGGTTTCCTTAAGTTCTTTTATATTCTCAAAAGACAAAACTTTACAGTGATATGATTATCCTCACTTACCTGATTCTAAGAGTTTGGGATTGTAGCAGGGGAAAAAAATTTCCTTTCTCCCTTTCTAGGTTCTGTGGCTAGTCTAAGAATTAAATGACATAGAATAGATTAACAGGAGGAAATAAAACCATTTTAATCACATATTGACACATATGAGTTTCACGAAGATATGAGACTGGAAAGGCAGCCA
The DNA here is from genome assembly GCF_021613505.1 of Equus quagga. Classification (NCBI taxonomy): domain Eukaryota; kingdom Metazoa; phylum Chordata; class Mammalia; order Perissodactyla; family Equidae; genus Equus; species Equus quagga. The sequence goes on along the minus strand of NW_025792439.1, from coordinate 4,972 downwards.
GAGAATTGAGACTTCTATACCATCGTGAGTTAAGGAAAGGGAGGGGGTCTGGGGCTTCTGGGTTGGGGGAGGCATTTCACAGGAAGGTGAGAGGAGGAAATTTTTGGTAAACAAAGGTCGCCCGCTTGAGCAGATGAATCTCTTAGGTGACAAAGTGATCTCTGGTAACAGCTCTCTTCCTGCTACAGGCCCCCTTTCTAATGTACATTTCCTTTGTGATTGTAGATTTTCCCCCCCAAAATGGGGACATTTATTTTTTTTTAGGCAGTTAATGGGGAGGAAAAGGGCTTTTCCTGAGTCTCTTGAATGTTGCTTTCCTTCAGCACAAAATAATCCACATGCCCAAATAGCATATTTTGGGGTGACACATTCTTTTTTTTTTTTTTAATGTGATTGCCACAGAGGGAAAGACTTTTTTTGTAATTGAGGTCATATTGGTTTATAATATTGCGTAATTTCAGGTGTACATTATTATGTCTCAGTTTCTGTATAGACTACATTGTGCTCACCACCAATAGTCTCTTTTTCATCTGTCACCATATATGTGTGCCCCTTTACCCCTTTGATCTGAGCCCCCACCCCCTTTCCCTCTGGTAACCACTAATCTGTTCTCTTTATCCATGTGTTTGTGTATCTTCCACATATGAGTGAAATCATAGAGTGTTTGTCTTTCTCTGTCTAGCATATCTCGCTTAACATAATACCCTCAAGGTCCATCCATGTTGTTGCAAACAGGACCATTTTGTCCTTTCTTATGACTGAGTAGTATTCCATTGTGTGTGTGTGTGTGTGTGTGTATGTATCTTTTTTTAATTGAGTTCATAATGGTTAACATCAATGTGAGATTTCAGTTGTACATTTTTTCTTGACTGTCACCACATAAGTGCTCCCCTTCACCCCTGTGCCCGCCCTCCACCCCTTTCCCCTGGTAACTACTGAACTGTTTTCTTTGTCTATGTACTTGTTGATATTCCACATATGAGTGAAATCATCTGGTGTTTGTCTTTCTCAGACTGGCTTATTTCACTTAGCATAATTCCCTCTAGGTCCATCCATGTTATTGCAAATGAGATGAATTTGTCTTTTTTCTGGCTGAGTAGTATTCCATTATATACATATACCTCATCTTCTTTATCCAATCATCACTCAATGAGCACTTGGGTTGCTTCTATGTCTTGGCTATTGTGAATAGTGCTGTGATGAACATAGGGGTGCATATGTTATTTTGAGTTGTTGATTTCAAATTGTTTGGGTATCCCACCCATTAGTGGGATAGCTGGGTCATATGGTAGTTCTATTTTTAGTTTTTTTGAGGAATCTCCATACTGTTTTCCATAATGGCTGCACCAGTTTGCACTCCCACCAGCAGTGTATGAGGGTTTCCTTTTCTCCATACCCTCTCCAACATTTGTTATTTTTAGTCTTAGTGATTATAGCCATTTTAACAGGCATAAGGTGGTATCTTAGTGTAGTTTTGATTTGCGTTTCCCTGATGATTAGTGATGTTGAACATCTTTTCATGTGTTTATTGGCCATCTGTATATCTTCTTTGGAAAAATGTCTGTTCATCTCCTCTGCCCATTTTTCGATTGGGTTATTTGTTTTTTTATTGTTCAGTTGTGTGAGTTCCTTATATATTATGGAGATTAACCCCTTGTCAGATATATGATTTGCAAATATTTTCTCCCAGTTGGTGGGTGGTCTCTTTGTTTCGATCCTAGTTTCTTTTGCCTTGCAGAAGCTCTTTATGAAGCTCCCACTTGTTTATTTTTTCTTTTGTTTCCCTGGTCTGAGATGACATGGTATTTGAAAAGATCCTTTTTAGTTTGATGTCAGAGAGTGTACTACTGATATGATCTTCCAGGAGTTTGATAGTTTCAGGACATATCTTCAAGTCTTTGATACATTGTGAGTTTATTTTTGTGTATGGCGTGAGATAGTGGTCTACCTTCATTCTTTTGCATGTGGCTGTCCAGTTTTCCCAACACCATTTATTGAAGAGACTATCTTTTCTCCATTGTATGTTCTTGGCACCTTTGTTGAAGATTAGCTGTCCATAGATGTGTGCTTTTATTTCTGGGCTTTCAGTTCTGTTCCATTGATCTGTGTGCCTGTTTTTGTACCAGTACCATGTTGTTTTGATTACTATACCTTTGTAGTACATTTTGAAGTCAGGGATTGTGATACTTCCAGCTTTGTTCTTTTTTCTCAGGATTGCCTTAGCAATTAGGGGTCTTTGGTTGCCCCATATGAATTTTAGTATTCTTTGCTCTATTTCCATGAAGAATATCATTGAGGATTCTGAGGGGGATTGCACTGAATCTATAGATTGCTTTGGGTAGTATGGACATTTTGACTATGTTTAGTCTTCCAATCCATGAGCAAGGAATCTCTTTCCATCTCTTTAAGTCATTATCAATTTCTCTCAGTAATGTCTTATAGTTTTCATTGTATAAGTCCTTCACCTCCTTGTATACCATATCTTCTTTATCCATTTATCCGATGTTGGGCACTTGGGTTGCTTCCATGACTTGGTTATTGTGAATAATGCTGCAATGAGCATAGGGGCGAATAGATCTCTTTGTATTGTTGATTTCATGTTCTTTGGATAAATATTCAGTAGTGGAATAGCTGGATCATAGAGTATTTCTATTTTTAACTTTTTGAGAAATCTCCATACTGTTTTCAATAGTGGCTGCATCAATTTGCATTCCCACCAGCAGTGTATGAGGGTTCCTTTTTCTCCATATCCCCTCCAACATTTGTGATTTTTTGTGTTGGTAATTATAGCCATTCTGACAGGTGTGAGGTGATATCTCATTATAGTTTTGATTTGTGTTTCCTTGATAATTAGTGACATTGAACATCTTTTCGTGTGTCTGTTGGCCCTCTGTATATCTTCTTTGGAAAAATGTTTGTTCATATCCTCTGCCTATTTTTTGATCGGGTTGTTTTGTTGTTTTGAGTTGCATGAGCTCTTTATATATTATGGATATTAACCCCTTGTAAGATATATGATTTGCAAATATTATCTCCCAGTTGGTTGTCTTTTCATTTTGCTCCTGGTTTCCTTTGCCTTGCAGAAGCTTTTTAGTCTGATGTAGTCCCACTTGTTTATTTTTCCTTCTATTTCCCATGCCTGAGCAGACATGGTATTCAAAAAGATGCTGCTAAGACCAATGTCAAAGAGCATACTGTCTATATTCTCTTCTAGGAGTTTTATGGTTTCAGGTCTTACATTCAAATCTTTAATCCATTTTGAGTTAATTTTTGTGTATGATATAAGATAATGGTCTACTTTCATTCTTTTACATGCGGCTGTCTAGTTTTCCCAGAACCATTTATTGAAGAGACTTTGTTTTCTCCATTGTATGTTCTTGGTTCCTTTCTCAAAGATTAGCTGTCCATAGATGTGTGGGGTTTTTTGTTTGTTTGTTTTAAAGATTTTGTTTTTCCTTTTTCTCCCCAAAGCCCCCCGGTATATAGTTGTACACCTTTAGTCGTGGGTCCTTCTAGTTGTGGCATGTGGGATGCTGCCTCAGCATGGCTCGGTGAGTGGTGCCACGTCTGCACCCAGGATCTGAACCAGCAAAACCCTGGGCTTCCAAAGTAGAGTGCACAAACTTAACCATTCGGCCACAGGGCCGGCCCTAGATGTGTGGTTTTATTTCTGGACTTTCAATTCTGTTCCACTGATCTGTGTGCTGTTCTTGTACCAGTACCATGCTGTTTTGATGACTATCACTTTGTAGTACATTTTGAAGTCAGGGATTGTGATGCCTCCAGCTTTGTTCTTTTTGCTCAGGATTGCTTTGGCTGGGGTGACATGTTCTGAACCCCTTCACGATGTAACATCAATTCCCCCAAGTTATATGGATAGTTGACCAAGGCAGTGTTCTAATTTGAGTGTGGTACCTCTGTCTGTCCCAGAGGACATCCTCTATGTCCTCTATGCCCATTCCACAGCCCCAGTTGGGGTGAATGGCATGTGGGGATTTTGGCACGAGGTGGGTGGGAGAAGATAGGGCACAATAATAAAGGCATGGGAATGAAAGAGAGAGGCTGGGAGAGGATAATCTGTGTTTGACTAGAATGTGGTAGTGGGTAGAACCACCTGAAATAAACCCAGAGTTCTTTTTTTTTTAAGGAATAAATATCTTCTCATCAACAGCAACCAATGATTTGAGGCAATAACACTTCTCCTAACCAAGAAGGCTGATTAGCTTGGCTTCATTTTCTCTGAGCTTCTGCAGGCTGGATGAGTGATTGTCCAGCTGAGCTGGGACTAGCTGCAGGCCATGGGAAAGGGCTCTTCTTGGCAGCTGGAAATAAAAGGTCTGAAGACTCATGGGACTTTATGGGCTTCCAGCAAAGTGAGGACTGAGATTTTAGGGTGTATCCATTTCTCACTGCAGAGCCCAGCCTCCTGAAGAAAACCCGCCTCAGTCCAGTCCTTCATTCACAGTGCAATGGCGGTCGAAGCAGCCCTGGCAGGACTCCAGGCAGAAGCCAACTGTCCCATCTGTCTGGATTATCTGAGAGACCCTGTCACCATCGAATGTGGCCACAACTTCTGTCGATCTTGCATCCAACAGTCCTGGGAAGACCGCTGGGACATGTTCCCTTGCCCCGTCTGCCGTCACCCGTGCCAACAGAGGCACTTCAGGAGCAACGCCCAGCTGGGAAGGATGATTGACGTCACCAAGCTCCTCCACATCACCAGGAGCAAGAAGAAGAGGCAGGAAGAGAGGCGCTTGTGCAAGAAGCACAACCAGCTCCTGACCCTCTTCTGTGAGGAGGACCTGGAGGTGTTGTGTGCCCTGTGCACTCAGCCCCCTGACCACCAGGGCCACCAGGTGAGGCCCCTGGAGGAGGCTGCCTCTCATCACAGGCAGAGACTCAGCAGTTACATCGAGCCCCTGAAGAAGCAGGTGGCAGATGTTCAGAAATTAATAAGCATTCAAAGCAAAAA
>NW_025792438.1:0-3099 GCF_021613505.1 Equus quagga | reverse complement strand
CATGGCTTGACGAGCAGTGCCATGTCCGCAGCCAGGATTCGAACCAATGAAACACTGGGCTGCCTGCAGCAGAGCCCGCGAACTTAACCACTCGGCCACGGGGCCAGCCCCTTTTAATTACTAATTGATCCAACAAATACGTTTGTTCAAAATAATAATAGCAACAATGTATTCAATTATGTATGCTTATGTATACATAATATGTACACATATAAATGTATGCTTATGTATGCTTATATGTAAGTTAAGTGAATGACAGCAATGATGCAAGGGAAAGGAGGGAGGAATGGGGGTTATTTTGAAGTGGGATAGTGTTATTGGAAAGTGGACTTGGATTAGTTGTAAGCATTGTAAAGTTGAGTGAAACATTAGTTGTAAAGTTGAAAACTGTAGGGCAACAACTGAAAAAAGTAAAAAGGAGAGAAAGTACAATTGTGTAAAATGCTCAATTAAAATCACAAAAGACAGAAAAAGAGTGGAAGACAAAACTAGGACAAAGAACAAGGGTAAAAAATTTTTTAAAGTAACAAATATGGTAGATATTAACCAAACTATATCAATAATTACTTTGAATGTCAATCGTTTAAACGTATCAATCAAAAAACAGAGATTGGCAAAGTGGATCAAAAAACACAACCCAACTATATGTTGTATGTAAGAAACCCAGTTTAACATAAAGATACATATAGGTTAAAAGAAAGTGGATGGAGAAAAATATACCATGTTAATAATAATCGAAAGAAAGCGGGAGCAGCTATATTAATTTCAGACAGAGCATATTTCAAAGCAAGGAAACTTATCAGGGATAACGAGAGGTATTACATAATGATAAAGAAGTCCATACCCTAAGAAGACATAACAATCCTTAACGTATGTGCAGCTAACAAGAGAACATCAAACTATGTGAGGCAAAAGCTGATAGAACAGCACAGAGAGGTAGATGAATCCACTATCATAGCTGGAGATTTCCACACCCCTATATCAGAAAAAGACAGATCTCACAGGCTGAAAATCAGTGAGGACATAATTAAATTCAACAACACCATCACATCAACTGGATATCATTGATATCTATAAACTACTTTATCCAACAGTGGCAGAATACACATTCATCTCAAGCTCACATGGGACATTCACCAAGATAGGCCACATTCTGGGCCATAAAACACACCTTAAAATTTTTGAAAGAATAGAAACAATACAATGTCTGCTCTCAGGCCACAATGGAATTAAGCTAGGAATCAATAACAGAAAGACAGCTGGAAAATCCCAAAGTATTAAATAAAACAACACACTTCTAAATAACACTTGGATCACAGAAGAAATCTCCAGAGAAATTAAAAAATATTTTGGATTAAATGAAAACTAAAACGCAACTCATCAAAATTTGTGAGATGTAGTGAATGTAGTGTTTAGAGGAAAGTTATAGCATCGAATATGTATACTGGAAAAGAAGAAAGATCTAAAATCTATAATATAAGCTTCTATCTTAGGAAACTAGAAAAAGAACATCACATTAAACACAAGATAAACAGAAAGAAAAGAATAAGAATTAAAGCAGAAATCAATGAAATTGAAAACAGGAAATCAATAGGGAAAACCAATGAACCCCAAAGGCAGTTCTTTAAAAAGATCAATAAACTTGATAAGCTTCTAGCCAGGTTAACTAAAAAAAAGAGAGAGGACACAAATTACTAATATCAAAAATAAAAGAGAGACCATCACTACAGTTCCCTTGGATATTAAAAGATAATAAAGGAATACTACGGCAATTCTGTGCTCACAATTTTGATAGTCTAGATAAAATTAATCAATTTTTTGAAAGAAACAATCTGCCAAAACTCACACAAGAAGAAATAGACAATCTGAATGAGCCTGTATCTGTCAAAGACATTGAATCAATAATTCATAACCTTCCAAAACAGAAAGCACCAGGCCCAGATGGGTTCACAGGTGATTTCTATCAAACATTTAAGGAAGAGTTTATAGCAATTCTCTACAATCTCTTTCAGAAGATAGAAGCAGAGAGAATACTTCCTAACTCATTCTATGAGGTCAGCATTACCCTAATATCATAACCAAATAAAGACATTACAAGAGAGGATTACTACAAATCAGTATCTCTCATGAATATAGATGAAAAAATGCTCATCAAAATATTAGCAAATAGAATTTGACGGTATATAAAAAGAATTATACACCATGATGAAAGTGGGATTTATCCCAGGTGTGAAAGGCTGGTTCAACATATGAAAGTCAATTAATGTAATCCATCACATCAATAAAATACAACAGAAAAACACATGATCATATCAATAGATGCAGAAAAAAAATGTTTGAAAAAATCCAATACCCATTCATGAGAAAAACTCTCAGCAAACTAGGAAAGGAAAGGAACTTCAACTTGATAATCAAGAACAGCTACAAAAACCTTCAGATAACATCATACTTAATGATGAGAAAGTAAAAGCTTTCCCACCAAGATGAGGAACAAGGCAAAGATGTCTCCTCTCACCATTCCTTTTCAATATCATACTGAAAGTCCTTGCTATGCAATAAGGAAATAAAAGGTATAGTATTGGAAGGAAGAAATAAAGCCATCTTTGTTTGTAGATGACACAATAGTTCATGTCAGAAATCCTAAACAATTAACTAAAAAGCTCCTGGTACTAATAAGCAATTATAGTAAAGCTACAGAATACAAGGTTGATATTGCTTACCTATATGCCTGCAGTGAACAACCAGAATTTGAAATTAAAAACACAAGACTGTTTACATTAGCACCCCAAAAATGAAATAGTTAGGTATAAATCTAACATAGTATGTACAAGATCTGTATGAGGAAAACTACAAACCTCTGATGAAAGAAATAAAAAAACTAAACAAATGGAGAGATGTTCCATGTTCATGAGTAGGAAGACTCAATGTTGGTTCTTCCCAACTTTATCTATAGATTGAATGCAATCGCAATCAAAATCTCAGCAAATTATTTTGCAAATATTGATAAACTGATTATAATGTTTATATGGAGAGACAAAAGACCTAGGACAGCCAACACACTACTGAAGAAGACAAAGTTGGAGGACTGACACTACTCAA
>NW_025792437.1:0-20543 GCF_021613505.1 Equus quagga | reverse complement strand
CCCTTCCCTGAAGACCTATGTGCAAGGTGTAAACCTCTATTGCACTGCGATCCCTCTGGCTGGCAGACTTCGTTATTCTCTCAGTCTTCCCTGCTGGGTGATGAGCTCCAAGGGCGTGGACCCAGTCTTGTCCATCTCAACATCCCTGGCAGCAAGCAGGAGCTCGGGAACTGGTTGAATGAATGAATCTCCATGCTCCTGCCTCTTCAGCTTCTGAACCAGGACCCTCAGACTTCTCCATCTGCTCTCTCTATCTCTCCTTGGCAATGGGTATCTCAAGTTCCCTCTTGCCTTAACCTTCTTCACTCTCTTTGTGTGAGGGAAACAGATTCACATGGACAAGCCACCGTTGGCCCAATGCGAACCATCCTAGGGACCATCGTGGCCGTGCTGTTGATCCTTGGGGTTGGCCTGTGCCTTTGGAAGACACTGGGGAGAAGATGACGGAGACTGCAAGAGGCAGGTTGCACTTCTCTTTTCTGGCTCAGTACCTCCCCTCCCCCACGGGGCCCTCGGCTCCCTGTCTCCTGCATTTTACTGCTCAGGGAACGTCCCTGTGGAGGGGATGATCTGTAACGTGGCCTTGGAGTTCATAGCAGTGGGCGAGGGTACAGGTTTCCAAGGCCCAGATTCAAGCTCCACTCCATGTATGACTCAGGTGCAGAATTGCAGGAGGAACACAGGAACCATGATGGTGACATCCACTGTGCAGGGCTAAGCCAGCAGGAGTCTCGAGGGGGCAGGGAGAAGATGAGAGCTTGGAGCAGTGCCCAACTGGGCTCTCCCAGGTCCCCCTGTGCCTGGGTCTTGGCATTTCTGGCCCTGCTGTGTCTTTAACTCTTTCCAGATAGTCACTGGTATTTTCTAAGAAAATTTACAACTGGGGCCAGTGTAGTGCTGGGCACTCTGAGGGAGTTCACATGCAGTTCATGTCAGCAGCATTGGTTCTATGTAGGTCCCTCTGGGGCCTCTCTATCCCGCAGCTGTTCTAGGAACCTTCTGTCTTGCATTTCTAGGGTCTAGATGAATGACATCTAGAAGAAAATAACCTCTCACTACTGTCTGCAGTGAGGTCCAGAAGCCAGACCAGGCCATGAAGATAATTTAATTGGAGAAAGCAGGAGAATCAGCATTCCTAGGACACCTCCACGCTGAGTTTGATCCCTGCAGACACCTGCCTCTTCCAGCTCTGGTCCAGCTCCATTGGACTTTGGTCTGAGTTACTCTGCCCTTTGCCACTCAACTCCCTGGGCACATGACATGTGGCCATGCCACTTCCTCTGCCACCTTCCCAAGCTGCCCTCCCACTCAGGACCCCCACTCCTGCGGGACAAGTGCTCATTCCCTGTCATTGACTCAGTTCCTGACCCTTCTCCTCCTGAAGCTTCCCAAACGAGACCCTCCTGATGGTGCTTGTTAATCCCCACAACCTCTGCTGTGTGTCTTTCTGAGAACACGAGCCCAAGTGTGGAGACTCTGTGGAGGTGTTGACCATGCTACCAAGGAGGGAGTGAGGGCCTTGGTGCTGGCTGGGTTGGGGGTCAATGGAGGCAGCATGGGGGGTTGGGAGCCCACAAAGGGACTGGCCCGATGCTTCCTTTGCAGCTTGTGGAGGGCTCCCTTGGATGTGTTGGGCAGTGTGTGTGTGTGTTGGGGAGAGTGTCTAGTGTACATTATATTCTGGCCAGAGCCCTTGCTCTTGGCCACCTGTGCTAACCTGGTCCTCGGCCTCAACGTCAGCCCATGGGTCCCAAAACCACTTTCCTGTGGAGTGAGAAGAGGTTTTTGTACTGTTTCAGGCCCTTTCAATTCTTGTGCTTCTCAGAAAATGACTCCAGAGGCCCAAAGTTGGGAGTTGCCCCCTTAGGAAAACAGCTTCATCTCTTCTCCTACCTTGGATAGGGGCACTTGGTGGTTAGAATGGATGAGCAGTGTCCTCCCACCCTCCTTGGTGGGGCTGCTTTGAGGTCTGAGCAGTGAAGCTTGTGGGAAGGTCTGAACCAGCCGTCTCCAGACTCTTCTGCTGACCCTCAGCCCCCCACAACCATGCTGGCCTCAGCCCCTAGCTCAGCCCCTCTTTGCTCACTGACATCCCTGTGTCTAGAATGACAGTTCCCTCTCCCTGTTCCTTGCTCTCATCCCTGCCTGTTGAAATACCACCATCCTGCCTCAAGCCTCCGTCCAAGTCACATGTTCCTTGGATCCTGTCTGGTTCCAAAGGTTTGGAAATGGTCTCTCCAACATCTGACTTTTTCAAATGCTTTGGACATAACTAAGGCCATGGGCACAGTCTGTCCTGGATTAGTCATGAGTCTTCTCTGCTGGACTAACCTGGGGTTCCCCCAGGAGGGTGTCAGGGCTGTAGGAGGCCAGGACCAAGAAGACAAGTACCTGTCTCTGTGAAGGGTCTGGGCCACCCTTCCTCCCACAGGGGCTCAGTAGGCTGAGACCAAGAGCACAGAGGTGGCTGTAGGTCTTTCTGGTGCTGGGTCCATGTGGAAGCAAGGATGGACATGATGACCTCCCATGACCCCGCTGATGACCTCTCATGAGTCTCCCTGGCCCAGAGATCTGAGGTGAGGATTCCCCACCCAACCTCCAACCCCACATTGCCTGAGGACCTGATGCAGCCTGCACTGTGGCGTGTGGGAGCTTCTCTCCTCCATGGGGTTGCTCACCTCCTCAAAACCTATGCCTCCTGCCTTGGATCTCAGCTCTTTGGTCAGAGGTGGACTCACTGGACTATGACCTCTGGTACCTGGTCTGCTGGCCTAGATTCCTGGGTCTCTTGGTTAGCCTCCCAGTCACCTCAGCTCAGCTGCTTCATCCCTGACCTCAGAGCAAAGTTCTGAGCTACAGGCTTGAGCATTATGAAGCAATGCTAGGAGCCTGCTGGATGGTGCGTGGATAAGGGAGGAGTAGGGGGATCCATAAAAAGACTGTTTCTGACCTCTTTTCCCTCAGGCTGAGCAGAAAGCCGAGAGAGAAAAAGATGACATCTCCTCACTGGCATCCCAGGTGACTGGTTATGGCTGGGTGTCAATGCCCATCAGCCCAGGAGCAGTGACCGCCCACTGGCCCTTTCAATCCCACCTAAAGCAAGGAATTAAAAAAAAAGAAGAAAAGGAAAGGAAGGGAACAGGGCTTTCAAAGCCTGTAATGAATGAGGTTTTGTCCTTTGTTATTAGTGCACTGAGCCAATTCCAACTCCTATAGACCTGGTGCACGGCACAGCGGATCTCTGCCTGGTCTTTTCTGCACCATCCTCTCATCTCGTGATGCTGTGTCAGGCAATGCTCTGCGCTATTCAGAGGGTTTTCATGGTCATTTATTTTGGGAGTGTGTGTGCAGGTCTTTCTTTCTTGTCTCTTAGTCTGGAAAACCTACTGAAACTTGTCCACCATGGGTGACCCTGCTGGTGTTTGAAATACCGGTGACGTAGCTTTCACCTTCACAGCCACACGCAGCTGATGGGATGTTATGGCCATGCACTAACCCCCAGAACCTGTGACTTTATGACCTTATGTGGCAAAAGGGACTCACAGATGTGATCCCTCCCCTGGACACCACATCATAAATTTCCGACTGTTTACTGGCCATCTCCACTCGCGTGTACAAGTGGCGTCTCCAGCTTGGCTCCTCTAACTCGAAACTCCCCAAACGTGCTGCCCATACAGTTTCCCATCCCCAAAATGCCACCTCAGTCCGACCATTTGCTCTGGCCACAAAACCTTGGTGTCATGTTTGACTTCATTCTTTTTCTCATATCCCACAGTCTATTGGCAAATACTGGTATCTTTTCATTCTGACAAATAAAAATGGCAAGCAATAGGATATATTGGAGTATATGAGGAAGCCATTTGGTATAAACCTAATTCGGCCTGACTTCTTTTTTTCCTCCAAAAGGGCCTGACTGGCTATTGAGCACGCATTGCATATCTGCTTAGACATTTCCTATGGCCAGAACAAAGGCCCTTGAGATAAAGATGCAACTTCCCCCCGACATTAGCATTTTTCCTTAGGCTAGGAACCGATTGCTGCACTCACCTCCCAGCTCACCTGTGACCACCCAGCTGGAGACAGCAGACTGCCACCCTGCTGTGTTCACCGAGACAGAAGACCTACCTGCTATTTCCATCAATCGCTGTGCAGACAGGGTAGTCTCGCGACTATTGTAAAAGGGACATTCCAATCATATGTGAAACATCCTCTTTGAGGGTATATGACGACCCTGTATACCCCCCCGACCTCTTTGGAGTGCTCTGTTCCTTTGTGGAAAGACTCTCCCGGGTTATAATCCTCAGATTTAAGCTCAGAATAAACTCACCCAAATTTTCATTTATAGATTGGATATGGATTATTTTTGTCAACAGTTCAATATATATATTCAAATATTTATTTTCATATATACAACACAATACCTCTCACCACCCCCCTGTTCCAAGGACCATCAATTCTCACCTGGATTATTACAGTAGACTCAGTGTCCTTAGTTTTGTCTTAACCCATTAATGTATATTTTTCAAATGTCATCTAGAGGCCTGCCTGGTGGTGTAGCAGTTAAGTTTGCATGCTCTGCTTTGGCAGCCTTGGGTGCGCCTGTCCGGATCCCGGGTGCGGACCTAAGCACAGGATCAAGCCAATGCTGTGGCAGGCGTCCCATGATGAAGATGGAGGAAAATGGGTACAGATGTTAGCTCAGGGCCCATCTTCCTCAAAAAAAAAAAAAAAAGTCACCCAGAGTGATGTTTTCAAAACCTAAGTTGTGTCACATTACTCTTTAGCTCAGAACGCCCCCATGAATCCGCTTTGTCTGCAAGGTCCTGTACCATCTGACCTGATCTCTCTTGCTCCCCTCCTCCCTCAATTCACTCTAGGACACTGGGCTTTTTGTCCTTCTTTCAATGCTCCATGCATGCTCCTGCCTCAGGGCCTTCGCTCTGCCTAGAATTCTCTTCCCCCAGCTGTCTGCCTGTCTCACTTCCTGACCTCCTTCAGGTCTTTGTACAAAGGTTATCTTCTCCCCTGACCTCCCTATTTAAAGCTGCAAACTCCTCCAGGTGCCATCCTCCCTCCTCCAAGCTCTGTTTTTCCTCATTGTTCTTCAAAAGGCTGTGACTCAGGGGGCATTTAATCTGGGCTGTAGTTTAAAGACAATGGGAATGGAGGCCTCAAAGTGTAAACTGCAAATCCTATTATGCAAATACCATTATTATTCCCAGGAAACTGCAACACTGATACGTTAATGAACTTGCTCCAGGTCACATAATTAGGAAGTGGCAGAGCTGGGGTTAAATTTTGGAGTTGGATTCTAAAGCCCCCACTCTTGACAGCTGTACACTGGTTAAATAAGGTGTAGTCTGTCTGCATGATGGAGTACTATAGACGTAATAAGAAGGATAAATTGCATCTTTACATTTTTAGATTGGAAATTGCCCCTGGAATATTAAAAGAGTTATGGGACAGTGTGTATAGTATTATCCTGTATTATAAATATATACAAACCTATGTTTATGTCAGCATAAAAGGAGTCTAAAACTGATACGTCAAGAAGTTAACAGTGGTTATGTTCCGGAACCCGTCTCTTTTTCTGTATCATCAGATTCTCTATAGCACTTATCAGAAAAAGATTATCTATTACAATTTTTGAGCAGGGCAGTGACATGAGCAGAGCTGTGTTTCAGGCAGATAATGCCACATATGTGCCAACAGGAAGCTTATCATCTTAGGAAGTCGTTAAGTATTTATGCTTATTTTCACTTTCTTTTGTGTGGAATTGATGCCTTCAGAATCTTATTGAAATAACCCCAGATATCTCTGGATCTGTCTAGACAGTACAGGCAAAGTGAAACTTTTGGTCTAATTGATTCAAATGGGCACTCCCCCTGACCCAGCTGACAACCCTGGCTGTTCATCAGGTCAACTGGAGAGATTCTAAGAACAGACACTTGGACACTATCCCCACACTAGGGATCATCTGTATTTTACAAAACCCAATAGTTGATTCTGATGTATGATCTGGGTTGAGAACTGAAACCTTTGGCCTACGTGAAGGCCATTCCATTCAAATGGGAATGTACACGGCATGGAGACTGAGAGTTTGTCTTCCAAGATGGTTCTCGGTGTGTGCTCAGCAGGCAGTGCAGGAAATGTTGGTTGAGTGAAAGAATGAGTGAATCACGAGACCGCACAGGTTGGAATTACTTTGACGTGCTCACCAAGGTCCAAAGTCTGACACAGGGACCCTGAGCATGAGCCTAGAAGCTCCATTTCATCCATTGCCCTGTGTGATTTGCCTTGGAGATGCAAAATCTTGCTAACAAATGTCAAAAGACACTGATAGGCACAACCAGAATGCTGACTTATCAATTTGTATTAAGAGGCACACTTGCTAACTGGGCTGGGTGGTCTTGTTAGCCCGAGCAGTATGTCCTCTCCCAAAGACACGCCACGTGGGAAACAAAGGTGTCACTGGGCTGCTCGGGGAGCCCTGAGTCAGGACAGGTGAGTAGGTGCTGCTGGTGTGGATGCCAGTGGCTTTCTAGTCTGAGCTCTTCATCTCCATGGTGGGACGTACCTGCCTGGAGCATGGGAATCTCCTGCCCGCGTGACAGAACTGCACTTGTCTCTGTCGCTCACCTCTCTTTATGCTCCATTTCTTATATAACCCTCCCCGGATTGACAAATTTTTCTTCAGTCACGTTCATTTGTGAGATTAAGTCTTGCCTGGGTCTCTGATCTTGAATGTCTGTACCTTTCCTGTGATCCAGGGGTGTGATGTTTTATCTAATCTCCCAAAACCAAAAAAAACAAAGAAATACCCACACGTGTTCCTCTCATTTCCCAGCTGTAGTGGAGGGAGTGGAGGGAGAGGACACCGCCTCAACACACCACACACCACCAGCTGAACCACCAAACTGCTTTAGCAAACAGACCCAGAAAGAAAAGCTGTGAACTGAGCAATGGGATTCCACAGCTCTCAGGGCCAGAATCTTCACCTAATTTATCACTTAGACTTTCAATGAGATCCTCTCATATTTACAACATCAGAACCACCATAACAACTAGAAAAACTAATAGAGTGTAATACGTAATAAACATCTATTCAATTTAAAAATCTTAATGAAATAGATAATTTCCAGAATGATATGAATTGCTAAAATTGATCTACATGTGTGTATAAAGCTCAAAAAATCAACACAGAAAATATTGTAAAACTTATATAAGTATTTTCTCCTTAAGGGCATAAGAGCCGCATGCTATTACAGGTAGATTCCTTCAAACCTTAAAAAATAACGCATTTTCATGCCAACAAATATGTTTTAAAACTTGGCAGAATATAGAAAGCATTCATTTATGATTTAGAAAACTTGACAAAGCACAAGAAAAGACAGAAGGCCCCAGTGCAGTTGTCTCGCTGCTCGGCCACCTCTCTCTTCCCTTCTGCTGGAAACCCTTCTTGTGAGCTGAACTCCTGGCTTCCCAAGGAGCCCAAGGAGAGAGGCCTTTTGCCAGCACCATCCACAGTAATGGGGGGAACAGAGCTCTAGTCCCTGTCGGATCAGAAACGGAGCAGAGTGAGCGGCTTCCGGGTGATGGGTCCTGGGACTGTCCACACTCCCTGTGGTGGGCTGGCTCAGTGCAGGCCCTCCACTCCACCTGGCGGTTCTGGGAAACTGGGGTGTTGGGGTTTGCAATAACCCTATGTGCTTTTGCTGCAGAGAATTTCCTAGAATCTAAGAATGTCCATGTTGGAAGCGAACTCACTGTGGAGTCCTGTTCCTTCCTCCACTTTATAACAACCCACCAGGTGACTTTGCCTGTGGTTACATTCCACCAGTGACAGGGACCACATTGTGTCCCAAAGCATCTGTTACATGTTTAGATGACTCTGAGTACAGAACTCTCCTCTAATATTGAGTCAAAGCTGCCTTTCTTTATCTTCAAGTTTCTGTCTTGAGGTCACAATTACAGAGATGATTCTTTGTCCACTCAAGGGCCCTTCAAGATGGATTTAGGGCAGAGCAGAGAGAAACATCAGTGCCTGGCATAGCTGTTCTTTGCTCTTCCTAAAAGCCCCGATTCCACCCATCCCCCATAGTTTCCTGGGTCACATGCCAGCCTTTACTGTCTCTGATTCATCTCATCTGGTATTGTCCCAAGGGCTGGAGATGTTGGATATCACATTTCCTGGGGGTGGTGAGCACCAACATACCCCACCCCCAATCTCCTGGGAAAGGAGTGTCTCAGGAGCTGGGCACACTCACCCTGCTGGGCACTTTCTTGATCAATAGACTTCCCCGGTGCCGTTGGTGGCAGTGTTCTGGTCCACATGGTTGCCGACCACACAGGTGATGCAGATGTTGGGCTGGCTCAGGGACAGCCTCCCAGCAGGGGCTCAGGTGCAGGGGGCTGGTCCTGGTGTCCTTGGTTTTCCTCTTACATTTATAAATGAGCCAAGCAGCTCTGTGGGCATCAGGCTCCAATTTAGGGTGAGGGTAGGGAGCTGGCTTTTACGCTGGGGAACCCCTAACTGTGGGAATGAGGGAGGCTTTCCTGAGGCTCCCGTGCCCACACAAGCTGCCCGAGTTCTCTCCAGACAGTGTATTCAGAGTTTCTTGGCTTTGGTTTTGGTTTTAGAAGAGGTCTCCTTTGTTGATGTGTGAGAATGAAATGCCTGGCTCCATGACGGTCCACGCCTGGAGGTGGACAGAGGGTTGGAGGTTGACTATTCCATGCACAGACCTCCCAGTATTCTCCCTGTTTCAGCCGCATTCTCACCCCACCCTCCATCCTACCTGGGCCTGTGAGTTCAGAGCCCCTGTGGGTTCCTCTGGGCGTACATCTCCATCCCCTGCTGTGCCCCTCTGTTTGTATCCCAGGTCAGTGGTTCTCAAACTTGGCTGCACATTGGGATCACCAGGGCCATTAAAGAAATACTGTTCCTGGGCACTAGCCCAGAGATGCTGACGTCATTGGTCTGGGGTCTGGCTCTGCCCTGCTAGGCTGCCCTCTTCCTTCTCGCTCTGAAACTCCAGGCGTCTCTGGTCTGCCGACTAGTTATTCCTGTCTCTCTTTGATGCTGTGATTTATACACTTAATCAAAATAGATTTAGTATGGTTTTAATGTTCTCTGGAAGGGGAGGAAACACATGCATCTACCTTGTTCAAGAACATCTTGAACAAGAAGTGCAAACCTAATTTCCATGACCGTGTCCAACTTATTCTCCAGCCCCTCCTTCTCTGTGCTCTGTAACTTAGCAGATGCAAACCAACCAGCAAACTGCAAAAGCATTCCCTTTCACCTGTCCACACGCTGCTCCTTCCCGCATCTGTAACGTCACTCGTGCTGCTCCCCTGGTGATTTCCAGGCTCAGAGATAAGCTGTGGCTGGGTTTGGATCAGTGCTCAGGGGTGCCAGGGCCCTGGGTCAGACTCTGCCACCTCCTGACCTCCCCTCTGCTCTGAGACGGCTCCAACAGTTTCGAGCACCACATTCTCACACAGCCACATTCAGAGGCAGGAGCCAGGGGCAGTGTGGGGCGGGAGCTTCTCCTCAGCCTCCTTCCTCTTGTCGGGGTGGAAGTCATTCTCAGGAGCCCCCAGTAAACTTTTCTTACATATCCTGGGCCAGAACCAGGTCACACACCCACCGTGAGGTCAGGGGAATCCCCCCGCCCCATCCTTGATACCCGCTCTCTCTCTTGACAGCTGAACCAAGCAGGGTTCTGTTGGTGAGAAGAGGGGTGGCTTGAGGGAGGAAACGGATGGTGTTGGTCATGGTAGTTTTTCCTCTCCATTCCTTCTGTCTCTTCTTGGAGGACACTAGTTATCCACATGTTTGATCTCCATTGTCAGTCCATATTGCTCTTCTTTGCTCTAATTGCTTCCCTCTTATTTTTTACATTATTTTCTTATCCTGTCCTCCACATCAGTGATATGGTTCCCTGTAGTGCTGATTTTAGTCTCTGCATTTTTAAATCTGCAAAAGAATTACTTTTCCCTTTGATTATTGTCTTTGCCCCTCCCCCAATCATATTCTTATATCTTAGTTCATCTTTCATCTCTGGTTTCATCAGTCTTTTGAAAACTGTTCTTCCTTTCCTTTATTTTGGAGGATGAATTTTTTGTGTAGGTCTTAGTTTTTCCTTTTCTGCTTTTTCATCTTTGATTGAGGTCTTCCTATTTATTTTGCTCTTTGCCTCAGTAGACACATGTTTGGATTCCTTTTGGCTTTGCTTTCTGTCAGGACACTGAACTCAGTACAGGAGTCAGAGAAGTAGATATAATGGCTGTATTCTTTGTTTGGTCACAGTGGCCTGGGCAGCGTAGGAAGAGAGCAGGAACTTTGGGGAACAAGAGTTTGAGAACCCCGTCTGCTCCATCTGCTCCAGTTCTGTGAAAACCACATGGAGACTGTCTCTGCTGAGTGGAGTATTCCTGTTCCTCGAGGAATGCCCTGTGGGATTCTATTCCTTTTCCCCTCCTCCCGTCAGCCTGGGCCAGCCATGTGGTGTGACATCCTTGTGGCTCCTGGGCTTCCCCAACCCCGCCGCTCTTGCTCTTTTGTCTGCTGTCTTTCCTGTCTGGGTCCGTTGCTCCTAGAATGGTGTTTCCCAAACTGGTGTGCACGGTAGCCTCATGGACCTGCAAGAGCTCCATTAGAATGTGTATATTTCATGCTTTCATTTCGATGATAATCTGAACATTAACACGTGCATGTTCTGGATCCTGCAGTGACCACCTTATTACAGGCATTTTCAGGGCTCTGCTTGCTTCGTGTTAAAGCATCTTCACAGGAGGACCAGATGACGACACAGAGGGTGGTCCTGACGGGGACTGTCCAGTGCGTGGTTCACGTAGAGGAGACAAGTGGAAGGACTGGCCCTCAGGCGGGGAGGGCAGAATGACAGTAATAACATGCACTGAGCACTGGTGATGCGAGTGCTGCTCTGAGGCTGTGAGTGTGTTAACTCGTTGACTCTTCCAACAACTCTAGGAGGGAGGCCCTTGATTACTCCACTTTGTTTTTTTTGGTGAGAATGGTTGGCTCTGAGCTAGCACCTGTTGCCAATCTTCCTGTTTTTGTTGAGGAAGATTGCTGCTGAGCTAACATCTGTGCCAGTCTTCCTCCATTTTGTATGTGGGATGCTGCCACAGCATGGCTGGATGTCTGTGTGTATGTCTGTGCCTGGGATCCAAACCTGTGAACCCTGGGCCCCCGAAGCAGAGTGTGCAAACTTAACCACTATGCTGCTTGGCCAGCCCTTGCTTACTCCACTTTTACAGATGGGGAGACTGAGGCTCTGAGAGGTCGCGACCCTGCTCAAGAGTAGACAGCCAGTAAGTGGCGTGAGGGCTTAACGCAGGCAGCTGGCCCCGAAGCCAAATTTCTTAGCCATTAAGCAGTAAGGCTCACATCAACCTGCCCAAAGGTCAATTCATCTAAAACTGGTTTGCTGAAAAACAGTTTACAGAAGAATCCGTTTCCCATACAAGCAAATCACTGAATGATCAACGTGCTGAATATGCTAAATTGATAAAATCTGTACTTCTATCAATTAGTGATAAAGTTTATAACAATGTGAATCGAATGGATCAACAGGGCCTATGAGAACCCTGGGGAGCAAAGACTCCAGGGTTCTGCCTTCAGATTGCCTCCCTGACCCTCAGTCTCCTCCTCGCTCTGCTTGTCAGTCTCCTCACCTCTCTGCCCCCCGACCTCCCCCTTTCAGGAATCACTAATTCAGGCTGTCCTGTGAACTGACTTCTCCTTTTTTCTCCTCGCAGGGAGCTGAGTAGAGAAAAGTCAAACATTGTCTTAGGTGCTTTTAGGAGGAAACAATGGAATCCTGTCAACAAAAAAGACAGAAATCTTCAAAAGCTGTTAAACCAGACTGTCCAGTACGAATTGCTTTAAGCTTTATACACAGTTAAAAGAAAGACGTTTCTGGTAAATGGATAGATTTGATATCTTTGATGGCTTGATCATTCACTGAATTGGCCTCTAATTGGCCCACAGCTCTTCTCACACAGGCATGTCAAGCTCCAAAGTTCCTGCTCTGTAGAGGTCAGAGGCGTATCTGCCCTGCACATAGAGGTGTGGGATTCTGTTTTTGTAGTAACAGCTTTCCAAAGTTCATTCACAGTAATGTAGCAAATACCCGCTATGGTAGCAAATATCCAAAGAAGAATTTTTCGGTCTAGGGTTTCAGTAGTAAGTAGATAGGTATGTATTCAGTGAAGATTTCCATAATGCTGTAATGCTAATTTTTTTCAGGTGAATCCTACAATTTATAGTTCTCTCAATTGTCACCTGGCAGAGTTTTGGTTAAGAATGAAGTTGACTGTCTTGAACTGGTAAACAAAGACTTTAATCAAGTGTTGTCCAATAAATGTATATGAAGTGGCAGTCTCTGTGGTAAAGTTAAAAAAATAAATTAATTACTGAACCTAATGTGAACCTACAGTTTTTTCCTATAATCCCAACATTAATGATTTAATTTCAGCAAAACAAAAACACCCATCACATTAAAGTTGTACGTTTGAATATTAGTTTGAATGACCATTGCTTTACTGTTTGACTGCTTTGTTTTTATTTACTTTATCCACATTTATTTGGGTTATAGTATAAATGCTATAAGCACAAGTCATGTACATGTAGTTTGATGTTTATACATCTTTAAGTAAATTTTTAATAAAAATAATTTAAATCAACACTGGGTAATTAGAATTCTTTTCTTTAAATGGAACCTGTTTTGGACTACAAAGCAAAGTTTTATTGCATTATTACAAGAAGTGAAGATAAAAGTTGTCTTTAATAAGTCTAACACAATTACCAAACTGACAAAGTAAAGCATAAAAACAATATAGGAGAATTTCATTTATGAATAATGATACAAAGCTCCAAAATAAAATATTATCAAAGAGTATCATATTAAAAGAATAATACATCAACTGGGATTTATTCCAGTACTGCAAAAATAGCTCAATATTAGGAAATCTGTTAATGTTTTATTAATAGATGATAAAGAAAAAGCATATGAAATTTGCACAGGTGAAATGAGAAATGATAAAATTTAACATTTTATTCTCAGTATAAGTCTTGATAAAATAGGAATAAATACATGCTTTCCTAACATGATAAAACAGATATGCCTTAACCTAATAAAAACATCATGCTTAATGGAGAAACACTAGAAGCATTTATATTAAAGTTAGGAACAACACAAGGACATCTTTATCAGTATTATTTAGCATGGCTTTGGAGGTATTAGCCAATGCAATTAGACAAGAGAAAGGAATGTGGCATAAAAATTGGAAAGAAGGAAGCAAAAATTATAATTATTTGTTGATAATATGGTTATTTACACAGATATTCAAAGGGATCTAATGAAAAACTGTTACAAACAGAAAAGAAAGTTAGTAACATGAAAATTTATATATGTTATGTGTGCATTATTTTAATCAACTAGTTGGAAGATCTAATGGGAACAAGACCCCATTTACAATAGCAATAAGATGCTGAAACATTATCATGTCAAGAAGACCTGCCTTTTGAGTTTTATACTGCATGCTATCATGTAATAAAAATAAAAGGGTCTGTGAATTACTTGAATTTGCAAAATCCTGAGATAGTTCATTTACTGTGCTTAGATTAAGCCTGGTAGGTATTGGAGCTCAAAAAGCGTTTCCCTCCCTTTCCACCCCTCCCAGGCACAACTGACCCGGAATCTTGTATCTGCCAGCCTCTGGCTTTTCCATAGTCAAAGGCCATCCCTTTCTCTATTCTTGGGTACTGGGCTGGGCTATGACATCCTGAAGTTCCTCCACCCAAGACTCATCATTCTCAGAGGCACCAGGATTCTCCCTATTCCAGGAAAGCATCTCTATCCCCTGACCATCCGTATGCAGGTCCTGCCTAACCATGGGTGTTCCCTAATGGGGTTAAGATGGTCACAGGTCAGAAATCTGGCTGACTGCTGAAAGGCTTACCTCTCACACTTGGATATTCGAGTAGTACCATCACTGACCACAGTCTGTGAAGGGAGAAAGCTTTGGTGGGGAACCCAGGGGAGCAGCTCCTGCTGCTCTGCTGTCTCAGTGGGATGGGTCAGAAAGACATGGGGTCTAGTCCCAGCTCCACCTGAAGGAGGGAGATCTTAGGATCCTGGGATGAAGGGTGGGTTGGGGGAGATCTTGCGAAGGCCCCTCACTGCCCCAGTGTCTTCACGGTCTCAGTGTCATCCTGGGGTTCTGGGCTTTTCTGGATCTTCTCGTAGATAGTGTGGACTACTGGAGAACGTCAGGGCTGTATGAATGGCAGCTGCCCTTCTCCATGTCTTTCTACAATTCAAGAAGAGTTTAGGAGTGGTCTTGGTCAGTTTCTAAGAATTAGGAACAGGGTTATTCAAGCTACATCTCTTCATGTGCCTCTTGTCCTCAACCACGTAGTTCTGGCTCTCCATCCTGACAACTCCCCAGAATACGGCTTGGGTGCGGAACTCTCCCTTGAACACTGCAGAATCTTTCCACTTGCTCTGTCCTAGACCCAGGATGCTAGCCCTCTCCCCGCCCCGCCCACACCCTCCAAGACCCCCACTTCGCTCACTCCTTCATCTCTTGGTGAGGTTCCCTGACAGGCTTGTTAAAATCGCACCCAATACCTCCCTCCCTCTTCTCTGCTTTATTTTCTCCTTAGCACTTATCGTCATCTGACCCTTCATGTTTTGCTTATTTTATTTGTCATTCTCCCCTCCCCCAACCTAGAACGTATATTCTATGAGGCCAGGGATTTTTGTTGTTCTGTTGAATCGTGCAGCCCAGATCAGAACAATTCTGGGAACACAGTAGACACTCCGTAAATATTTCTTGGACAAATTTGTCAATCACCTTGACTGCCCTCATTGCAAAAGTGCTTTGAAAAACTGCAAAGCATCAGATAAATGTAAGGTGTTATTACTATAATCCTCTCTTTATAGAAGAAGAAACTGAGGCCCAGGGAGTAAAGTAACTTTTCTAAGGTCAATCAAGAAGTCAGTATCAGAGGTGGGCTTCACATCCATTTCTCTGGACTCTGCTGCTTCATGCCACTCCCATCTCTCTTCTCTGTTCTCTCCCTGTGTCCTGGCAGGGAATTTGTTTTCTCCATCAGACTGGGAGTGCCCCAAGGGCAGGGACTCTGGTGGCAGGGGCTTTAGGGCAGGGCTGTGTGTCTGGGTCAGATGTGGCCTGCTTTGTTTCTGTGTCCCAAAGTCACACATTGCTCCCCTCCTGTGCTCCTCTGGTAGGGGGAATTGGGGTTTGGGCCCAAGGAGTTATTTCCTGAGATCCCTGAGGCCCAGGTCAGATGGGGACATAACTCAGAGGGGCTGAGATGGGAAGTCACAAGGTGGTAGGCACTAAGGCAGTTGGGCACAGTGCACAGAGCACTGGACTTGTAGTGAGGACACCCCTGTTCTGCCCTGTGCTTACGTGGTTCTCTGCCCAATCCCCAGTGTTCCTTCTGGGCTCCACTTTCCCAACTCTAAACTGCTGGGACCAGACCAAGGGATTTCTAAGATCCTGATGTTCTGTGGCACAATGATCCAGAGTGCTCCCTCTTTAGAAAAGTGAAAGGAGGGGAGAAGAGAGGCCCCGGCCACTGGCTAGTCCTGGATGTCCAGATAGTGGCTCTACTTGCTTTTCCCCTGATCTCTCTTTAGCCCAGTAGTTCTCAAAGAGTGGGACCAGGAGTGTCAGCATCCTCTGGAAATGTGTTAGAATTGAGCAAATTCTCGGGTCTCCCTAGACCTGCTGAATCAGAAACTCTGGAGTCAGCCCAGCAAACTTTATTTTACCATGTTCTCCATAGGGTTCCGATGTGAGCTCAGTTTGAGAACCACTGCTTCTAGGGAAGTCCCTTAAGTGTCCTCTCCTCCTACAGTTGTCCTGTCTCCAGGTCTTCCCCCTTGTTGTAATCATTCCATCGGTGACCATGGCACCAATTTCCATCTAAGGGCCAGTGGCCACATGAGATGCTTTCCCTGGGACATCTCATCAGTGGTGACAACAATGCCTTTACCCAAAGAGGTGGCATTAATGGCAGGATCTCAGGCAGGTAGGAGGGAGACAGACTGCGGGGAGGAGGAGATTTCCTAATGTTCCTCAGATACTTGGGTCTGCCCCACCTCCAGGCCCTGCTGGTCTCCCCTACTTTTGCTTCCTTTGGGTCCTATGTAGATGGCAGGGTCTACCAGACACCTGTCCATTTACATTCTTGCCTCTCCTGCTCTGCCACCCCTCCTCCCTGGGTGGCAGCGACATCTGATGAGATTGTGGACACTCGGTTGAGGTGTCCTCCTCATTGGTGGTTTCCTCTCATTTCACCTCAGCTCCCAGCATCCTGTGAGTGCCCGGGCACAGCAACCATATCATCCAAAGCAAGGAGTGAACCCAGAGCCCGACAAGGAGCAGAGTACCCTGGACTTTCCAGGATTCATGACCTCTGAGTAGATGTTGGTCAACCTGATTTGATTCCTTCAGACCCACCTCAGGGTGTCCCAGGAGTCTGATCTTCATGTAGGGGGAGTCGTGGCTGTCAGCCCCATCAGTGTACAGGTCAGCAGATTCTTCTGTGGGAAGGGCCTGGGGAGTAGCTGCTGAGCCGGGCCCCTCGGGCAGGAGAGCAGACCCACCTGCACACAGCAGACACCCAATGAGGCTGCGTGGAATTGAGGTGACCCCTCATCAGCCCTCGGGTGAGGGCAGCTATTGCTCCCCAGGCTGTAAGCTCAGGTCCCAGACCCCTGCCCTGTCCCTGCCACACATCACCTTCCTTCCTGGGCATGTTCTCTGCTCCCACCCCCAGCAGGCTGTACCCCAGCCTTCCAGGGATGATTCACAGGAGAGGTCCATGAGCCTCTGTCTGCCCATTGTCCTGCCCAGTCCTGCCCCACTCCCTGGGGTGTCCTCCAGGCCCCCCATCCCACTGCTCCTCTCAGCGTCTCTCCAGCACCTACCTCTCCCAGTCTCCATCTTCTTCCTCATCCAGATCCACACTCCAGCGCCCAGGCCCACCGTCAGAACCGTGGGACGGATGCCTCTCCAAAGCCATTTGCTCTGAAGAGAACCTGGGGTCAAAGGCTGGTGTCAGGTCTGCCTCAGTCAGACCTGGTGCAGGCAGGGGGAGGAGGTGGGACCACCCTGGCTCAGGACCTGTATCCCAAGTGGACATCCTTGATGCAGCCCTGACAGGTTTCCTCCTTTCTAGTCTCCCTGCAACTTCCCACTGTCACTTTAATGTTTCTTCTGCTAGGCTTTCTGTCTCTTCTCTGCACTGGAAACTTGGAGGCTCCTGCTAGCTGGATGTGCCATTGCTCATCCCCTCAACCTGGATCTCTTTTCACCTCTCAGAATCTAGAAGAGAAGTACATCCCAAGAGGGAGAGAGAATGGAAGAATCTGGGGTCACCAGACCTCAGGACACGTTGTGCTCTCTGTTTGGGGTACCTTTCTCATTCTGCCACAAGAAAACTCCTACTCATCCTTCAAGGCCCAAGACAGGTGTTCCTTTCTCTGTGATGCCTTTCCCAACTCCTGCAGCAGTTACGCAGTTTCTTTCTTTCTTTTTTGTGCTTGAACCATATCCTCTGTATTTGCTGTGACTTCAGCACTTACTGTGTGGCTTTATATTTAGAAATTTACTCCTCCTCTTCTTTGAAGTATTTTCTAACAATTATTGACACAATCTATGCCACACACTGTGTTGATAACTTTCCATAGGTTCCCCTTTGAGTTTGCACCACAGCCCTATAAAGTAGATACAATTATTGCACATCTTACAAAAAGGCTCCAAAAATCAAGCGACTTGTCCAGGGTCACACAGCTGGTATGTGGTGACGGCCCACCGCACTGTGAGCTCCTTGAGGGCGGGGCACAGCTTACGGCTCACTGACGCCCCCCCAGCACATGGTAGGCCCTCAGTCTTAGTGCGAGGGTTGAATGCTGGGTGGCTGAGCGAGTGAGGAAATGACATGGAGGAGACTGTTCAGACGGGAGCCCCACGTGAGCAAGCAGAGCCTAGGGGGACGTGGGTGGGAGGGGGCCGCTGGACTCATCCTCC
This sequence comes from Equus quagga, assembly GCF_021613505.1. Taxonomy (NCBI): domain Eukaryota; kingdom Metazoa; phylum Chordata; class Mammalia; order Perissodactyla; family Equidae; genus Equus; species Equus quagga. The sequence goes on along the minus strand of NW_025792437.1, from coordinate 2,441 downwards.
TTTTTTCCATCCGTTGTTCCTGCTGTGTAGTCCTCGGGAAAGTAGGAGGTTTCGTATTTTATGAAACCAGGTCCCAAGGCTCCTTTGTAAGGGCTTCCACCCCCTAACATACCCTGGACCGTCGCTTTATCTAGCAGGGTGACACCTTAGGCTGATGGGGGAAGTGTGTAACTGGCTGTAGTGACCACAGGTGCTCTCACTGCTCAGTGGGTGGTTGAACTTTGGTTTACTTACTCAGAGGTGCAAATCATCTCAGAAATGGCACATCTGTCATACAGCAAAAAATGGCCATCTGCCAGCCTGAATGTGCTAAGCTTTTCCAGCCCATCCAGGGAGGGCCTGAGTCTGGGCGACATGAGCTTTCCAGGTCTAAGGAATCCTCAGTCCTTAATCCTCAAGTCCTCCTCCTCCCCTGCTTGGATTCTGATGACTAATTCAGCCTTCCGGGCTCCTCAAGGCTGGGAAAGGGGGTGCCCACATGCCAGTCCCAGATTTATGTCCTGGGTGATGCAGCAGTCTCCACATGTTGGTCCAATTTCTGGAGTTGCAAGTTAGACTATAACGAGGGTGTGGCCTTTCACCAGGCAGGGGATCTTTTGGTTGCACCACATCAGGTGCCTTAAATTATTCCCCTGTCCCACCACATTCCCTGAGCCCGCCCAGTCTCATCCCTCCCCCATTCTCTGCTAGCCCATTTTTGTCACCCTTCCCAGCAGATCACACTCACCCGCCGATGGACAGATGTTCTCCAGGTGTAAGCTGCATTCTTCTCATCCACAGGGTTGCAGACCACACAGGTGAGGTGGCCATTCAACTGGCCCAGGGGCAGGCTCAGGCTTAGATTCCTGGAGTCAGGGGCTGGCCCCAGTGTTTCTCTTGGCTCCAACTCCCTGGGGAGGCCCTTGCTCAGCCAGGTCACTGCCAGGTTCTCTGTGGCTCCTGGGGTCCCACACTCCAGGCTGATGTCTCACAATGAATGAATCTGAATCTGGGGCTGGGGGCTGGGCTCTGGGGCAAGGGGGACAAAAGAGAAACTGACCCTCAGGACTGGAGGCCCCCCCCAAGTACATCATCCGCTCTCACTAAGCTGATGCAGCTGTGTGAGGTTCCTAACTGCAGCCCTGGGGAAGGACCCTTCTCCCTCTGGCCCAAGGGGTTCTGACTCCAGCCCAGGGGCAGATGGCTGAGGCCCTCCCATGCCCAGTTAAGCCTAGATGATTAAATAGACATGATGTATATGATAACTACACAATGATATGTACCCATGATAATCATACAGATGATAATAATTTTATATATTCTTATACATAATAACTACAACATGGGAGGAGTTGTGAATAAAGTGGAAAAACATGTTAAAGTTCCAGTTTTGTTCAGAGAAAGAAAAGGATACTGATTATCCTTAAATGGTGAAGTAAAAATTTAATTTCAGTAAGCTGTAGGATAACAATCCAAGGTGGTATAACTTCCAAACTACTAGAAAAGTTTAGGTCAAAGAAAACTCTACTAATCAAATAAAATCCAGAAAAAATAAGAAAAAAATGGTAAATAAAAAACATTAGGGGCCAGCCCTGTCGCCGAGAGGTTAAGTTCGTGGGCTCTGCTTTGGCAGCCCAGGGTTTTACTGGTTCATATCCTGGGCCCAGGCTTAGCACCGCTCATCAAGCCATGCTGAGGCAGCGTCCCACCTAGCAGGACGAGCAGAACCTACAACTAGAATATTCAGCTATGTACTGGGGGGCTTTGGGGAGAAGAAGGAAACAACAAACAAAAAGATTGGCAAGAGATGTTAGCTCAGGTGCCAATCTTTGAAAGAAAACAAAACAAGCTCCCCCCAAAAACATTAAACAAGATTTCAGGAGTTTAGGTCCATACCTGTAAAAAAAACGAAATACCTTGGAATGCATTATATCCCCCTGTTAAAAGCCAAGACTCAGACGAAGTAAAGCCAGTGGCACGCTATGTCCATTACCTAACGACACGGAAAGATTAAAAAGGAAGAGATGGGAAACAGTAGATGAAGAAAATGTCAAGAAAATGACTGCAGGTGTGGCAAGAGTCATTACAGACCAAATAAAATTTAAGATAAAAAACATTAACCAGGGTGCTGGCCCCGGGGCCGAGTGGTTAAGTTCACGCGCTCTGTTGCAGGCTGCCCAGTGTTTCGTTGGTTCCAATCCTGGGCGCGGACATGGCACTGCTCATCAAACCACACTGAGGCAGCGTCCCACATGCCACAACTAGAAGGACCCACAACGAAGAATATACAACTATGTACTGGGGGGCTTTGGGGAGAAAAAGGAAAAAATAAAATCTTTAAAAAAAAAAATTAAGCAGGCCAAAGAGAGATATTTTAGATTAATATGTTAACATGGTTTGGAAATGCATAAATGCTATAAAGCAAAACAAAACAAAATCAAAGCCAAAACACTGTTGGAAAT
>NW_025792436.1:0-1573 GCF_021613505.1 Equus quagga | reverse complement strand
TTATAGTAGCTTCATTAATAATTATCAAAATCTGGAAGCCACAAAATATTACTCCATGGGTGAATGGACAGCTTGTGTTATATCTAACCAATGAAATTCTATTCAGGAGTTTAAAAAATGAGCTATAAAACTATGAAAACACAAGAATAAAATTTAAATGCATATTAAATGAAATAAATCAATAAAATAAATGAATACTTAATAGAATAAATACACATTTATTTGTAAATACATTAGTTTGCCAATTTATTTATTTATAAATACAGAAGAAATATTTCATAATAACTGGGAAATTAATAAAATGTTACATAATGTATGATTTTTTTGTTTTGACTTTCAAGCAAAGGCAAAGCTATAAATGTGTTGAAGAGGTCAGTGTTTGCCAGGAGTTTGGGGACAGGGTGAGGAAGAGATGAAACGGAGCTGGCCCTTTAGAAGGTCGAGGAGCTGTTATGTATGAAATTCGAAAAGTGGATGCATAGCGCTATGCATTTGTCAAAACTCACGTCATGTTGCAGCACAAAAAGTGATCATTAATGTATCAAATTAAACAAAAATTGTTTAAGAGATCAGGGATTCCAGGATGGAATGAAGACCGAAGGATATTCAATTCAGTTACACATCTATGAAATCACTTCTCTGAAGAAGGCGGGGCTAAATGTGCTTGCCTCTGTAAATGTGGAAATGAGTGGAGTCTGTAAGATTAAGGCTAATGAAACTGTACACAAGCACTTACTCTAGGTGATGAACGTGTCCCAACAGGGATACAGGTGCACAGTTATGAAACCACTATTCATGATGCAAGGAGCAACTAAGTACATGCTTGGCATATGGTGGGAGTCAAGTTCCTCACATTAGAGTGTGTAGTTCCAGACGAGCACAGAAGGAAGGCTAGAGAGTTCATGTGGTATTGGGTTAGAGTTGGAGACATCTGTATATTTGTGCACTGACCTTAGTATAGGTACAGAAGTTTAGATATAGAAATATTTGTAGGAGTGTGTCCGTCCATGTGTTAGTGTATACACCATATCCCCTAGCTTTGTTAACTGACAGGTCCTACACGCAAGGACACCTAATAAGGACAAGGACACACCTATCAATATCCTAATACCTGGAATCTTGGTTCCTAATACCATTCCCAGTGGAAGGAGCCATGTTTCATCTGAAAACTGTCTACTTCAAGGGCTGGGGAGGAGAATATAAACGAGGAGGCTGTAGATTCTTGTAGTACCAGAAAGTAGAAGGTATTCTAATTTCAAGAGGATGGGAGCACGTAAACTAGATACACGGGCCAAGCAGAAAGATTTCTCAGTGTCTAAAAATCTGAAAAAATGTGTAAAACAATGGATATTTTAACATTGTATCTTAACACAAATTTTGATATAAATTTTCAAGAACAACTACTGATAGTAATAGATGATAGCATACATAAAACTATTGGCGTTTGGAGGAAAAACCTCCAATCCAGGATGATATTGATATGCTCCCTACAAGCAGGTGGAGATTAAGCCCCCTGTCTTGATTGCGGTCTGGGCTTAAGGTAATGAGGAGAATTCTGGGTGAGCTTGAATTT
>NW_025792435.1:0-5204 GCF_021613505.1 Equus quagga | reverse complement strand
GACCTGAGGTTGGACAAAATGGCATATTCTAGATCAGTGATACTCAGCTGGGGCCATTTTGCTCCCCAGAGGACAGTTGGAAATATATGGAGACAATTTCGATAGTGATGACTGGGAGAGGCGTTACTGGGCTCTAGTGGGTAGAGACTGGGGATGGTGCTAAACTTCTTACAATGCACAGGGCAGCCCCCCATAACGAAGAAGGCACTCCAAATAGTAAGAGTGCAAAGGTTGAGAATCTTGATCTAGATCCTCAGCGCAGAAGAAAGAGCATAGGTTTCTCAAGCATTAAAGGTGAGAAAGGGAGGGAGAGGGAGAAGGAGAGTGAGGAAAGGAGGGAGGGAGGGGGAGAGTGAGAGACAGAGGTTGCAGAGCCAAAAAGACTTCGAAATCCCGGTTCACCCGCTTGCAGTTAAATCTTGGCCAGTCACTTTCCCTCTTTAAATCTCACTTTTCATGTGTGTGAAGTAGGGATAATCATACATCTTCAAGGGAATGAGATGAAAGTGAATATGCAGGGACGTGAATGCATATAAAGTACTTGTAGATAAGGGCCAAGGGGGGCTGAGACTCCCTTCGCCTACTACCTCCTCCTGTCATGGTCTCTGGATCCCTGGATTCTCCACTCCATTTGTTGGGATATTGACCAAAGGGAGGCTGTTCCTGAGGTTAAGGAGCATTGTTCAGGCCGGGGCCCTTTAGGGGTACTAATAATAACTTTGCCTCGACAATAGACATCTGGGATCTTCTCAGTCACACCGGAGCGGATGGGTACCCACATATGGCAGTAGACCTCAGGAGGCAGGTCACAGCAGAGAGCATGGCTCAGGGGGGAGAGGATTGAGCAAACTCCTGATCAGCTCCAATGCCCCGCACCCCACCCTGAGTCTCTTACCACTTCCCCCAAAGCCCAGTATAAGGGCTGCCTTTGGGGCCCAGCAGCCAGAGACACTGAGAGCAGAGCCTGAGACTCAGGAGGTGAGTGCTCCCCCTGGCTTCCCATGGAGGAGGGGTCCAGGACTTGGGAGGAAGCAGTATCTTATCTGGCAAACACCTTGGAGGTCTGACCGCTGGATTATAATGGCCACTGTCCTTCCCTCTTCTTCTCCACTGTGAGTGAAGTTGGCCCTGGTTCTGAGCAGACCTGTTCCTCCAGGGTCTGGGCCAAGTGTTTTTCCAGCGATCAATGATGGAGTTCTCAGGAAAAAAGGGACTTTTGACCTTGAGCTGACACCCTCCTATCCTTTCCCCGATTCTCCAACACAGGGTCTGTTAATTGGATGAGAAGGAAGCTCTCTAGTTTGCCCTTTAATAAACCAGTTAAACAAACTTTTCTTCTTTGCCCTGTGCCAGGGGCTGTCCAGACACACTGGCCATCCCAGGGAAGCAAGGTGGAGCTGTGTCCCTGTTACAAGACTGAGTAGATATGAAACACCCTCTGCTCCTGCCCCTTCTCCTGCTGGGGACAGTTGCTGCTCTTCATCTGGGTACGTCCTCCCCTTCTCGTCTCATCTGTATTTCACTTTTCTCCTCTTATGCACCGTTTTTGCACTCGTGGGGCCGAAGCCACAGCCTCCCCTCTTCAGTTGACCCAGCTCATCTCTGTTAAGATTTCTCCTGGCCTCACCACTGTGACCTGAACTTTCTATCAGGGCTCCTTCACAAAGAAAAACCATCCACTTGTGAAGGTGAAGGGCTTCCCACAGGTGCTTCCTCCCACCCCAAAATACACACCTGTGGTGTCAACCAGAAGTCAGGTTCTCATTCATTTGTGCATATGACCCAAGAGTTCTCGCCTCACCGAATGCCTCGGAGATCCCTCCAGTCTTCCGCCAGGCGGCGTCCATAGGAAGGCTTGAGTGGGATCAGAGCTGTCCATGGTCCTGGAAGGAAGGGCTTTACTCCCCCCCCCCACCCCGCCCCTCCCCGCCCCTCCCCGCCCCCAAATGAAGGCAAGTTACCTCTTCTTTCCAGAGAATGATGACCCCCAGTTGGACATCCAAGTGACACAGGCAGACCTGATCCAGGATGTGGAAGGTTCAGGGGAGCAGGAGGGAGAGTTGGCCCTGATAGATGAGGTGATTCAGTCAGAAGGAGAGGAGGCTGATGTTTCCACCAATCAAGACACCTTTGAGCATGAGGAGGCCATGGAGTCGGACCCAGCTGCCCTAGGTGAAGACTTACAGTGCCCCAGGGAAGAGGAAACAATTCAATTGTCTGGCCATCCTGGGTGCAAGACTTGCCGCTACTTCTTGGTGCAAACTCCTAGGACGTTTAGAAAAGCTGAAGTGAGTGGCAGCAAAGCTACTGTGGATGACCTGAGGAAGAAGAAGGGAGTGGATTCAGCCTGCCGTTCCATACTCACTTAGACTAGTGGTTATCAAAGCCTCATGTGCACCAGAATCTCCTAGTGAGATTAAATCTGTTAAGAAACAGATTTCTGGGCTCCATCCCCAAAATTTCTGATTTCACAAGTCTGTGATGGGGCCTGAGAGTTTGCCTTTATACTACATTCCCAGGTGATGATGATATTGTTGCCTGGAGACTGCACTTTGAGAACCACTGATTTGGACGAAAGGCTTTGGTATTAGATAGACCTGTGTTCAACCCTGGCTCTGCCTGTCAATGGCTGAATTACCTGGGAAAATCACTTCACCTTTCAGAGCTTCAGTATCTTCATTTGTAAAATGGAGATATAGATCCAAGCTCTTAGACTTCTGGTGAAGTTTCAATGAGATAATACATGGAAAGTATTTAGAATAGTCGCTGGGTCATTGTAAACTCTCAGTAAATGGGGGCTATAATGATTGTGAGTATTATTATTATTTCCTGCAAGAAGTTGCTGACAGCAGTAAAAGGAGCAAGTGATGAGATTGAGGGGGGTAAGTAGGTCCCTGATTTATGAACTGAAAAGGGATGTACCACTCTCTGCTGGAGACTCATGGACTTGAGTAAAAGGAAAGTGAATTCTTTACAGCACCTCTTCTTCTCTCTGCAGAATGTCTGCAGGAGGTGCTACGGAGGCAATCTTGTCTCCATACACAGCTCCGGCTTAAACAATCGCCTCCAGTGCTTGATCAGGGGGATCAACCAAGTCCAGGTCTGGATTGGAGGCATCTTGAGAGGCTGGGTAAGTGAGGGGCCAACTCCCAGGTACAGGAAGTTCTTTCTGATCACCTCGAGAGTACACCTGCTGTCCTCCTGTCTTATCCTGCAGCTAAGGTAACCTTAGGCAGGTGGTGAGGAGCTGGAGCTGGCTTGTACTGGCTCAGGAGAACCAGTGATTAGGCACATCTTTTCCCAACTCCATGTTTTGTGACTTTACGCTTGTAGGTTGAAATCTCCCATGGTGGATGAATTTACACCAAGGAAATTGGGAACTGTTGCAAGTCCCTCTGCCTTCTCAGCTTCCCCCAGAGATGGTTGTTAAACATTTACCAGCATGCCACTGGTGTCACGAGATAGGTTCCATGCCCATCTTGGTCACTTACTAGCAGAATGACATCCTTGAGCCTCAGGTGCCTCCTGTCTAAAATGGAGTCCTTCTTCTGTTAGAGTGGCTCTGGGATTCTGGATGAATAAGTGCCATCACATTTGCTACTCAAAGGTGGTCCATGAAGCAGTAGTATCAGCATCCCTTGGTAGCTTGCTTGAAATGCACAATCTTGGGCTGCACCCCAGACCTCCTGCATCAGAATCTGCATTTCAACAAGATCCCCAGGAGATTTGTATACACAATGAAGTTTGAGAAACCAACTCTGTGTGATGATGCCATTGCCTGCACTCAGGGATGGATATTTGGGTATCTGGCTTCTGGCCGGGTGAACAGTGAGAAGAAATTATACATACAGCGAGTGTCCAGAAAGGGATGCTTGGTGCTCGGTGGGCATTCTCTGGAGACCATGATCGTCTCTGTCTTCCTGGATGTCTGCCCTCTGATGCAGCCTATCTCTTCTCTAGCGCTTCTGCAGGAGATTTCGCTGGACTGATGGGAGCCGCTGGAATTTTAGATACTGGGCCTCAGGGCAACATAGAACTGGGAGAGGCTGCTACATGGCTTTATGCACCAGAGGTGAGGGGAACTCGGCACCAGCACAAGGGGAATGGGGGGCAAGGTGAACTCTTACACACTGTCCCTTTGAGCTGTCTCAACACTCCTCCCCAAACTCACACCCTACCCCCAACCGGAGAGCCAAGGTCCTCTCTGTGACAAGGGCTGAGATGCAGCGAAGGATTCCTCAAAGAAAAACCAGGTGATGGGGTGCCCTGTGTGGGGTCTAAATGCGGGCTTTTCATCTTATGGCCTGGGGTGGGGGGAGATCCTTTCCCTCTTCTAATATGAGGGAGACAGATGAGAGTAGCAGATGTGAATTTAAGTGTGGATGAGGGATGAAGGAAAGATGTGGGAATTATGGATGGCTGACAGACAGTTCTCCAGCTTCCAACAGCATGGATGAGGGATGTGAGGGAGCTTAGTACAAAGGCTAAGACCATAGGCGCTGGAGTAAGACTGCTGAGGTTCACATCCTGGCTCTGCCACTGGCCTGCTGAGACACAGGCAAGTTATTACCCCCAGTAAGCCTCAATTTCCTCATCTGGGAAATGGGGATGAGCTAGCACCCATCTCTTGGAGTCATTGTGAACATGAAAGCACTAATCACCCTGCCTCTTTCGCTGTGGGAGCTCAAGAAACGTTAGCTGGTAGGGATGTGTAGGCAACATATGGCTGACTGATGACAGCCACAGAAGGCAAGGGAGGGTATGAGGTGCCTGAGGAGGGAAGGAGGGGGGCACAAGCCACACTCAGATGGGCAGCTGACCTCACTGTGCTCTCTACTGCCAGGGGGTCACTGGCGACGAGTTCCTTGCAGCAGGCACCTGCCCTTCATCTGCTCCTCCTAAGCCGTTGGCACGGAGACCCTGCCTTGAAGTCTCCTCCCTCACAGCTTCCGATCAGCCACCCGGACGCTGGGCTGGTCCCCTTGTCCCTCCTGGATATAAAACCAGACTTCCCACAGCATTTCATGACTCGTTTCTTCATCGCTCACTTTGTAGGAACCCCGAGGTTAGGAACGCCTGGAAGCCATCACTCCTGCAGGGTTGGGCTTTGAGGAAAGTTAAAGGTGGTGGAGTAGGGCTCCGGGTAGGGGTGGGAGGGGGTGCTGAGGTGTTGGGCTGCAGCGCCACCTGGGGGCGGAGCATGG
>NW_025792434.1:0-2626 GCF_021613505.1 Equus quagga | reverse complement strand
GCGGCGGGCGAGACGGGCCGGTGGTGCGCCCTCGGCGGACTGGAGAGGCCTCGGGATCCCACCTCGGCCAGCGGGCGGGCAGCGTGGGGCGCCGCCGCCCGCCGGCCTTCACCTTCATTGCGCCACGGCAGCTTTCGTGCGAGCCCCTGACTCGCGCACGTGTTAGACTCCTTGGTCCGTGTTTCAAGACGGGTCGGGTGGGTGGCCGACATCGCCGCCGACCCCGTGCGCTCCCTTCGCTCGCTGCGCGTGGCGACGGCCCCCCGGGCCCGACGGCGCGACCCGCCCGGGGCGCACTGGGGACAGTCCGCCCTGCCTCCCCGACCCGCGGCGACCGTCGCCACCCGGGAAGGCGGCGGCGGCAGGCGGGGAGGGGGAGGTGGGGGAGCGGTCGCGCCGTGGAGCGGCAGCCCGGCCCCTCCGGGACGCCGGCGTGCCCCCGCGGGAGGGGGACCCCCTCGCGGTGGAGCCCCCCGCGGGGGTGGGCGCCGGGAGGGGGGAGAGCGCGGCGACGGGTCTGGCTCCCTCGGCCCCGGGATTCGGCGAGCGCTGCTGCCAGGGGGCTGTAACACCCGGGGGGTGGGCCCCGCCGGCCGCCCTCTCCGGAGAGGAGGGTACGGAGCGGGGGCCCCCCGGGCCACCTTCCCCGCCGGCCTTCCCAGCCGTCCCGGAGCCGGTCGCTGCGCACCGCCGCGGTGGAAATGCGCCCGGCGGCGGCCGGTCGCCGGCCGGGGGGCGGTCCCCCACAGACCCCACACCCGGCCCCGCCCGCCCTCCCCAGGCACCCGCCGGAGACCCCCGCGCGCACACTCGCCCCCGGGGAGGGAGGAGGACGGCGGGGGGACGGCGGGGCACGGAGGGCGGGTGGAGGGACCGGGAGGAACGGGGCGCAGGAAAGATCCGCCGGACTGCCGGCACGGCCGGTCCACGCCGCCGGGTTGAATCCTCAAGGCGGACTGCGCGGACCCCACCCGTTTACCTCTTAACGGTTTCACGCCCTCTTGAACTCTCTCTTCAAAGTTCTTTTCAACTTTCCCTTACGGTACTTGTTGACTATCGGTCTCGTGCCGGTATTTAGCCTTAGATGGAGTTTACCACCCGCTTTGGGCTGCATTCCCAAGCAACCTGACTCCGGGAAGGCCCGGACCCGGCGCGCCGGGGGCCGCTACCGGCCTCACACCGTCCACGGGCTGGGCCTCGATCAGAAGGACTTGGGCCCCCCACGAGCGGCGCCGGGGAGTGGGCCTTCCGTACGCCACATTTCCCGCGCCCCACCGCGGGGCGGGGATTCGGCGCTGGGCTCTTCCCTGTTCACTCGCCGTTACTGAGGGAATCCTGGTTAGTTTCTTTTCCTCCGCTGACTAATATGCTTAAATTCAGCGGGTCGCCACGTCTGATCTGAGGTCGCGTCTCGGAGGGCGCGGCGGCGGCGGCGGCCGCCGCGCGCGTTAAGCCCGCGAGCGAGGCGGGGGAGCGACGGAGAGACGAGCGCCGCGGAGGAGGACCCCGGGCGCGCGAGGCCACGGCCGACGTCCGCCCGGCCTTCCGCGCCTCCCCACCCCCCCCGCCATGACCGACCCCCGAAGGAGGGCGGGCGGGCGATCGGGCGGGCGGAGAGACGCGGGCGGGCGGACGGGGGCACGAGCCAGAGGCACGGCAGAGGGGCCCTGCCGGGGAGGAGCGGGGCGGAGCGGGACGCCGCCACGCGCACGGCGGATGCGTCGCGGCGACGCGGGGGAGGAGAGGACGGAGGGGCGGCGGTGGCGGTGGTGGTGGTGGTGGTCGTGGTGGGGCAGATCCGGGAGTGGGGCCGTGTTTTCTTTCGGAGGGAGGGGGTGGAAACGGAAACCTTCTGGAAATAGCCGTGACAGATGCGCCACCTTGGGGAGAGAGACTCCTGAAGCCCACTGGCTTGTGCCCCGTGGAAAGGATGGATTCGGTGGGATGGGAATTCTACCTCCGTGTAGAGCGTGTGGTAAACCACGAGGTGGGTGGCCTCCCTGCCTCGCCTCCACCTAGACGTCCACACACAGAGACCGACGAGGGAGGGAGGGAGGGAGGGAGGGAGAGAGACAAGACGGACAGAGGCCAAGGCCGAGGCCGAGGCCGAGGCAGTGAGCGAGTAAGTGATCGACCCTGGCCATAGGGATTCCTCAGAGGGCGTCTCTTGGCTCCCCAAACGAAGAATGTGTGTGGAGATCGAGAAAGATCACCGACCTAGGAGAACCAGCAAGACTTCCTCACCCGCAAGAGAGCCACTGGGCCCCTGCCGTCCCTGCCACCGCCACCCCTACCCCTCGCCTTTGGCAGCGACGCCAACGAAAGGCAGGCAGACGAGTGGGAGAGTCGTGTGGTGGTGTCCCCCAAGGAAGGTGGGTCCATGCCGACGAGCGGTCGTCGGCGTGTGGAAAAGCCAGAGGCGGGCTGACTAGAAGGAGGGCGTCCTGGGGGAAGGGGCCAGGGTGTGAGGGAGAGAGGCCTGTTTCTCTTCCCCTGTTGGTCCCAAGTCAGGGGCCCAAAGGAGGAAAGCTGTCCGTTCCTTTCCGACTCGGACGGTTCGGGCGGGACCGACCGATCCCCGCGGCGGCGCGGTCGGGGCTTTCTGGACCAGAACCCCTCTCTCCGT
>NW_025792433.1:0-2217 GCF_021613505.1 Equus quagga | reverse complement strand
CTAAATATGTATGTAATTGATAACAGAATTATAATATATGTAGCAAATGTTGACAAGAGTATAGGATAAATTAATATACTATTCTCAGTAATCACTAGATGACAAAGACAAAATAGTTATAGAAGACACAGAAAGTTTGAATGTCACACTTAACAAACTTTATCCATAGACATATATAGAATATCGTATGCCATAACTGGAGAACACAGAATGTTTTCAAGCCTACACTAAATATTTTAAACATTGACCACACTGTATGCCATGCAGCTAGCCTTAATAACTAATCTTTACCATTCAACTTCTTTCTCCAATCACAGCAGAATAAAATTAGAAATAAATAACAAAAGGAATTAGAAAATCCCCTGTGTTTGGACAATTATAAAACACACTTTCAAAGAGAAAATCATAATGCAAATTATAAATTATAAATACTTAGAATTGAATGAATACAAAAATACATATCCCAAATGTGGGATGCAGCTACATGGCACTAAGCCTTAAGTGTTTATATTAGAAAAAGAGAAAATCTTGAAATTACTTAGCTGAGCTTCCATTGATGAAGTTAGTAAAAGAACAGCAGAATAATACTAAAGAAAATAGAAGGGGGGAAATAATAATAACAAAAATTAAAGGCAAAGGAAAATAAACATTCAAAGGAAAGGATCAACAGAGCCAAAAGATGAATTTTTGAAAATATCAATAAAATAGTCAAAATGTTCTGTAAAATTAATTATGAAAAAAAGGCAGAAGAGTCACAAAAGATCTTAAATTCTGAAAAACGAGGGAAACAGATGTTTCAGAGATTTCAAGGAAAGTAAAATGAAATTTTTATAAACTATATACCAATAAACCTAAATAGTATGATGACATTAGTACATTATTAAAATTCTATACCTTACCATAACTGACTTTAGATGAAATAGAAATTTCCAATAGTTTTATAACAAAGTAATAGAATCAATATTTTAAATCTTCCTACGAGGAACAGCAGGCTCAGTTGGCTTTACAGTAGAGTTTCATCAAACATTCAAAGATAACTCCATATTAAGCAAGCTCTTCCAGAGAATCAAAAATAAGGAGACATTCCTAACTCATTTTATGAAACTGGTATAATTTTGATACCAAATTGGATAAGGAGACTAGGAGAAAGGAAATTGTTTCAAAAATTGCTAGTTGTCCACCAATATCTTTTCCTTCCTTTTTCCTATTATAACAGAACTCCCAAGGTTTAGCTGGACACATGATTGCCTAGATAAACTGCATTTCTTAGCCCTTCCTTGCACCTAGGAGCAGTATATAACCAATTTCCGGTCAATGAGATATGAATAGGAGTTACCTGTGTCACTTCTGGGTAGCGAATTTAAACATAATGGGCATGTATTCACTTTTCTCCTTTCTCTTTTCTTGCTGGCTGGAATGTGGAAGGGATAACAAGAACTGGGAGAGTCACTTTGGACCCCAAGATGGAAGCTGTGTTTCAACTATGGCAGAGTAACCCTATTAGCTCAGACTACCTAATTCTCGGCTGCTATGTGGGAGAAAAATAAACTTCTATTTTATTTAAAACTATTGTATTTTCTGGCTATGTTTGTTATAAAAGATTATATTGTACTTTATCATATAACTGAATAGGTAAAAGTAATCACCAACACAGACACAAAGAATATTAAATTACAGGGAAATGAAATACAGTATTGGATAAAAAATGTACTGCATCATGACCAACTTGGGTTTACCACAAGAATATAAAATTGGTTTAACAGAATAAAGCAATTAATGTAAATTGCCACATTTACTGAAAAACGGATCATTTTAATAGATGCAGAAAATTTATTTGATAAAATTCAACATCCATTTATGATAAAAATCCTTAGAAAACTAGAAGTAGAAGGTTGTTAACTTGGTAAAGGGCATCTCCAAAAATGACTTACAGCAAGTGTCATATTTAATGATGAGATTTTGAAAGCATTTCCTTTATGATAGGGAACAAAGGATGCTTGCCATCACTGTTATTGTTAACATTGTAGTGGGAATAATGGCTATAAGAGTAAGAAAAGACAAACAAGTTAAAGGCTTATGGATTTTAAAGGGAAAAATATCTCATTATTGGCACATGATACATTTAGCTATGTAGAAAACTCAAGTTAATGTATAAACAAATAAATTAATGAGGGCTACACTTCAGGGCAAAAGTTTATAATAAATAAACCTTAAACT
>NW_025792432.1:0-1080 GCF_021613505.1 Equus quagga | reverse complement strand
AATAAACAAATGAGAGTACATCAAACGAAAAAGCTTCTGTACAGCAAAGGAAACCATCAACAAAATGAAAAGTCAACCTGAAAATTGGGAGAAGATATTTTCAAACTCGTGCTGATCACATATACGGTATGAGCTGTTAATATCCAAATTATTTAAAGAAGTCATACATCTCAACAACAAATAAACGAAAAACCCAACTCAAAAATGGGCAAAAGACGTTTCTCCAATGAAGATATACCGATGGCCAGCAAGCACAAGAAAAGATGTTCAACATCACTAATTATCAGGGAAATGCAAATGAAAACTATCATGAGATACCAACTTACACCCATCAGAATGGCTATAATTAACAAAAAAGGAAATAAGAAGTATGATTAAGGATAGTAGTTCAGTATGATCCAGCCAGTCCACTGCTGGGTATTTTTGCAAAGAACATGAAAACATGAGTAGGTAAAGACATATTCACCCTTATGTTCATGGCAGCTTCATTCAGAGTAGCCAAAACTTGGAAGCATTTAGGTGCCCGTTAAGAGATGAATGGGGGCCAGCAGTTAAGTTCACATGTTCTGCTTTGGTGGCCTGCGATTCACCAGTTAGGATCCCAGGTGGGGACATGGCACTGCTTGGCAAGCCATGCTGTGGTAGGCATCCCACATATAAAGTAGAAGAAGATGGGCATGGATGTTAGCTTAGGGCCAGTCTTCCTCAGCAAAAAGAGGAAGATTGGTGGTAGATGTTAGCTCAGGGCTAATCTCCATCAAACAAAAAAAGAGATGAATGGATAAAGAAGATGTGGTATATATACACAATGGAATACTACTCCACAATGGAATACTACTCAGCCATGAAAGAGAATGAAATCTGGCCATTTGTGACAACATGGATGGAACTTGAGGGTATTATGCTAAGTGAGATAAGTCACAGTGAGAAAGTCAAATACCATATGATCTCATTCCTATATAGAAGATAAAAATGAGAACAAAGACATAGAGACAGAGATTGGATTGGTCATTACCAGAGGTTAGGAGGGAGACAGGAGGGTAAATGGGGTAATTACACACTTGGGTATGGTGATTCATT
>NW_025792431.1:0-2450 GCF_021613505.1 Equus quagga | reverse complement strand
GGGGCGTCTTCCTCAAGGGCGGTGGTGGATGGCTCTCCCTGGCAACTTAGCCAGTGAGCTGAGTCCTGTTTGTATCCATTTCTCTCTGATCAGTGCACTGATGGTTGGAATGATCATCAGACTCTTCCTAGGATGGCTCTTAGGCCCCTTGTTCCTTCCTCAGGGTCTTGCTAGAGGGACCACTTCTCCTTTTCTCCTGTCTTGGTTTTTTTTAGATGTGGCACCTGTTGCGGCTTCTCATTTTTTGGACGTCTGCCCCCTGGTGGAGGATGAGATGAAGCAGCAGGACGTTGGCGAGGTAAATGCTGGGGTCTTTTTCTATTGCAATTGTTTCTGGAAGCATGCCCCTGTGCTGCAGCAGCATCTTCTTTCCTCCTACAGGCTTAGTGTATTCCATTGCAAGTGTACTGTGTCATTGACTTTAGTGCTAGTAAAAAGCGTTTCCTGGGAGCCAGAAGCCTCCTCCCCTCTCAGCTCTCATCTTTTCTGACCCAGAAGCCTTCAGTGCTTCTGGGCTGAGGACTGCAGGGCTCTCCCACAGTGTTTCTGTCACTTCCACTCGGAGGATGACACAACACCCACTGAAGACTCCTGGCACAGCCGACTCCTTACCTAACTCCTTGCCATGGTGTTGTTCTGGCTGTGGTTTTTCATTCCTTGTCTGGTTCAGGTTAGTTGGTGAGCCGTTTGTGAACTTCCTCTGTCCTCCTCCTAGGCAGGAAACGCGAGACCCCCATCCCTCCAATTTCATACCGGGTGCTTTGTGCTGTTAGCAATTTTCCTAGATCGCGGGCAACGTCACAGTTCTTGCCGGTGCCATCTCTGTTGGCCAGTGTGCTCTCCTGCGTCCCTCCTGTCGTACTCTAGGTCAGGATCTTCTGAATGGCCTGAGCTGCCTTGTTTTCCGTAGGAGATGGACTGGGCACTGAAGACAGGAAATTTGAACTTCAGGAAAGTGCTGTATGAACTCTTCCCTCCTGTGTCCTTTAGCTTCAGTGTCCAAAAACTAATTATTTTCTTTCCAAAACTGTCTATTCTTTTGAAATTTGTCTTTACTATTTCTGTCCTGTATTAAATTGTTTACTTTATTTAATAATTTCCTGTTTATTTTTTCAAGTCTTTTCTCATTTTGAGGATAAACAATTAGATAGTCATCTGTTGGTGGAAAAGAGTTGAGTGTATAAATTTCCTGACAGAATTTTACATCAACTGTAATGAAATGTTTTAATTCATTTCTCATTTTACATCACCGTCACTACGTTGTTCCGTTTTTTCATCTAAAATGTTTGAGGTTCACATATTTTCCTGCAAGATTGACTCCTTTCTTTATCCTCTTTGAATCAAATGTAACTTCACTCCTTTTTATTTTCTCTCCTTCTCATGTAACTGGCCTAACTCTCTGACATCCTCCTTTGCCATTTTATGAGTGGTTTGAATATTTCTCGACCATCAACTTTCTTGGCATCTTGAAATCTTATATCTCGTCTATAATCGACTGACACTATCAACAAGACTGCTAGAAGTAGGGTCAGGAATACATACTCCTCATTGAGCCTGGGATGCATATTTCAGAACATCACCCAAAGACAAGCCTATCTAGGAAAGGGTTCGTGTGTTTTCAGTTGTGCTAGGGATGGTAGGATCATGGGTGGAAGTATGACTCTGTCACTGTCTTTATGTGGGTACCATGCTGACACATGACAAAGCCGTCACAGTGATCAGTGATGTAAGCGGTGAGTTCCTTACTGAATATCATTGTGTTAATGGCCAATGCGGCTTCCCTCAGCATCATCCTGCCCATGGAGGGCCTGGGGTAATGAGGATCCCAACAGTCCCTTCCCACAGTTCAGTCGGAACCAACTGAGTCTTTTAGGGCCAGGAAGGAAGTCTCCTAGCCCCCACACCACCAGGGCCATGAGAGTTGTGGCCGCCATCCCTTCCAAGATGGACGAAGCTTCCCAGGACCTTTCTGCTCACCTCTGAGAAGGAGGCCTGTCCTAGGGAGCAGGTGTGGATCTGGTCAGGCCTCTTTGCTTCATAACATGCGAGATTGACACCTGACCCTTCTAAGTCAGCGCCTTTCCGATACCTACTATGGGGCTTTAAGAATGGTTAGTGGTTACTTTGGAGGAGCATACTGAGTGGGAGCGGCATACCGAGTGGGAGCGGCATGGGGAGCCAGCTAGGCAGGTGGAGATGACCTGAGCATCTTGATCTGGTAGATGGCTCCACAGAGGAATGCACGTGTAAAAGTTTTATCAAGCTGTTTTAAAAGACGTGTGCAATTTAAAATGTGTATTTTTATCTCAATTAAATATTTTAAGATAATTTTTCTAAGGATGGGAAGAGAACAAAGTAGGTAATGCTTAAAAGCAAGTGGTTCTAGTGGCAGTGGTTGCAGAACCTTATGAATATACTGAGAACCACCCATTATACACCTAAAATGGTAA
>NW_025792430.1:0-3691 GCF_021613505.1 Equus quagga | reverse complement strand
TTCTCCAATATATCCTATTGCTTGCCATTTTTATTTGTCAGAATAAACTCACCCAAATTTTCATTTATAGATTGGTTATGGATTATTTTCGTCGACAGAGTGAAATGATATGGTACTTGGCTTTCTCCGTCTGACTGGACTGACCCTTAAGCTTGATCCCCAAGCCACTCAATAGCTGGAGGGAAAGCTGTGTGCCCACCAGACCCAGTTCTCCTGTCCTTCTACCCACAGACAACAGTGGCAGTGCTCCCTGTGTCCTCTACCTGACCTGCCATCAGCTTTCCTGGTGAGCTCTGGGCAGTCTGGTAGGTCAGCCCCTGGTTGGTGGAAGGAAGTGCTACCAACCAACCAGCTCCAAGTGTCAGTTCCACCAGCTCCTAAGCATCTTTCCAGCAAATGAAGAGGCAATTAGTGGACTTCCTCAGTCACTGGAGTCATTTCCAGCCCTAAAAGCATCATTATCACCATGACAGGGACAGTCATCTCCCAAACGGCCATGTCTGTCAGCATCAGTCCAGAGCCACAAGATTCCAGCTCGAGCTCTGCTCTGCCCTTTGACTCTGTGGATGACCTTGGGGGAGTCGTCCCATTCTGGCCTGGTTCACTACATGTAAAATGAGCAGGTCCAACTAGATGACTGTTTCTTAAATGCAGGTTGACAGCCAATTGAGGATCATGAAATAAACATAGTGAGTCAAGACAAGCATTAAAAACTAACAGGGGCTGGCCCCTTGGCATAGTGGTTAAGTTTGGCATGCTCCACTTTGGCATCCCAGGTTCACAGGTTTGGATCCAGGGTACAGACCTACACCACTCATCAGCAGCCATGCTGTGGCAGCGACCCACATACAAAATAGAGGAAGACTGGCACAGATATTAGCTCAGGGCTAATCTTCCTGAGCAAAAAATAAATAAATAAAAACCTCTAATAAAATAATAATAGTAAATAATAATAATAAATAATAATTTAAAAACTAAAATTAATAATAAAATATAGAAGAGAACCAAAGTATCAGAATCCATCACACTAAGGGTAATTACCATTTTTGTTAAACTTTTTCTTCGTTGATCTCTGTGTACATGCACACGTGGAGAGTGTATGTGTGTGTGTCTATACTGGGTTATAATGTAAACAGTATTTCCTATATGAGTTGTGGTTCAAAAAGTTTGAGACTCACTGCACAAAATGATCCCCAAAGGCCCGTTCCTGCTCTGTGGTCCAAGAATTCACATCATGACATTGGGTCACTTTTCCCATCAAACTAGAGTAAAGTGGTCTACAAGAGGCAAATACTGGAACAGATAAAGCAACTACACATGTGCCTAATTTACACATATCCCCCCCCCCCCCCCCCCCCCGCCATACACCCTCCAAACCATAGGGAGGAACCACTGGGCAGATTCTGCCCCGACCTAGGAGACAAGAAGAGACAACCCCACTAGTGTGACCTCCTCCCCCGCCCTCGGGGGCCATTACTCCCTGTTCGGGGACAGGCTGTGGTCCTGACAGGTAGTCCAGGTGGTCCACCGAGCCAATTTCCCACAGGGAAGGATTTTCTATGCTAGAGAAACTTGGGGCCAGGGTGAGAGGCAGGCAGGAGGCTCTGAGAAACCAAACCAACACCTACGCCATCACCACCCAGTGTGAACAATGTCAAAGTGTCTGGATCAAGTGTAAATTAGAACAACTTTTTCTGAGCGCGACCCTGCAACATGTTATAAAACAGTAACTGTTCATTCCCCTTGCCCCAGCGGTTCTGCTTCCATTAATTTCTCCTGAGGAAACCGTGGGGCAGGATGAGCAAAGATACACAAGCAAAACCAAACAAAACTCAGAAACAAATACAATCATCCATACAAGGAAAAAATGGTATCTTTAAAGATAACGATGGTGATCCGAATTCCATGTGGATGTGGGAAAATGTCCAGATTTATTATTTCGTGGGAAGAAAAAGCAGGTTATACAACATTAGAACAGCCGAACTCCATTTTTGTTTTTTAAGTCTATGAGGGTTTTCTTCATCGTCTTTTTTTTTTTTTTTCGGTCTACTTCTGTGGAGGAGGGAAGAAATAGGGGGGTAAAGGATCTGAAGCCTGGCAGGACTTAAACCAAAATGTTCAAAATGGGTATCTTGGCGAGGAGTTATGGCAGGAAATTTCACTTCTCCTTTAGGTCCTTCTGTATTGTTTGTTTTACAAGCGCACGTACTACTTTTATGATTAAATAAAACATAAAACTATTCCTATTTGGTAAAACAGGAACAACAACTTGCTCAGAACACCAACACCGCCGAGCGCGTAGCCGGCGCGCCGAGCCCCGTCTCTCCCGCGTCCGCAGCGGGAGCCAGGCCCTCCACCCCGCCCCGCCCCGCCCCGCCCCGCCCCGTCCGGCCCCGCCCCTCCGCCCCGCGCCGCCTCTCCGCCGCGCTCTCTCCGTCGCCGCCCCCTGGCTCCCCCGCCGCCGGCCGCCTGCTGCTGCCGCCCGTGCCCCTCACCGGCCCGGCGGCGTCCCTGCCACGACCGCGTGGAACCCAGCGCGTCGGACGGCGCGTGCGCCCCGGGGCTGGAGCCCGGGCTGGGGCAGGGGCGCATCCCGGGCCGCAAGCCGGCCGCTTCTCGGCGCCGGTGGCCGCGCTGCTGGCGCTGGCCACGGTGCTGGGCCACGAGCTGGCCGTGGCAGCCTTCGCCGTGGACCGCAGCCTGCGCTCCCGTGGCAACTTCAACTTGGCCGTCGCCGACCTGGTGGGTGGGTGAGCGCGACCCCGGGGGCTGGGGACCAGCGGCACCTGAGCAGCCTTGGAGAGGGGGATCCCTGCGCTCGGAGCTCTCCCTGGGAAGTTGGGACGCGTGGGGCACCCGGGTCCGGACCGGAGCGGGCAGCCAGCGGGCCCCCTCCACCGCTCCCTGTATCCGCAGGCGGCTTCTGCATCCCTCTGTACGTCCTGATCCGGGAGTGGAAGTTTGGGAAGGAGCTGTGTAAGTTGTGGCTGGTGACGGATGTTTTCCACATCGTCCTTATCAGCTACAACAGGTTCATCTCGGTCACTAAGGGCATTAAGAAGGGCGGGGGGGGGGGGCCGGCCCTGTGGCCGAGTGGTTAAGTTGGCGTGCTCCGCTTCGGAGGCCCAGGGTTTGCGGGTTCGGATCCTGGGCGCAGACATGGCAGCACTCATCAAGCCATGCTGAGGCGGCATCCCACACAGCACAACTAGAAGGACCCACAACTAAAAATATACAACTATGTACTGGGGGGATTTGGGGAGAAAAAGGAAAAAATAAAATCTTTAAAAAAAAAAAGAAGGGCAGAGGTGCAACACAAACCTGCAGGCATGGGGGACACAGCTGGGTTCGGATTTGCTGGGCTAGTGGTGGAGAGAAACCATCACACCACTTCCATATATTTTCAGGACCCCACATATTTGAAAGGAAAAGAAAAAGAGATGCCAAAACCATGTTATAATATTGCAACATGTTTTAACTAGTTACATTTAATAAATAACAAAGTTAACATGCAATATAAATTGTGCCTTTCACGGAGTTTCTTTGTATCATTATATAGTGTACCATAGGTATTGTGGTCACAAGTGTTCAGGAATGGGATGTAAATCTAAAGTCCTGTTAAGACACCTCTATCTTTCTACCCATTGTTCTCACCCTGAGTTCAGCCAGGCCTCTGCTCAACTGTCACCGG
>NW_025792429.1:0-2535 GCF_021613505.1 Equus quagga | reverse complement strand
CTTTTCTCCCCACCATGTTTATCAGCACCATCCCCACCTGGTCACCCTCTACAGGAACCTGGGGGGGGGGGCACATCTAACTTGTTTCTGTTCTTAAATGACTCTCACATCTATGTGTCTCACCTCTTGCCCATGCTGGTGGGCAGCAGCTGTCCAGCACCGCTCCCACTGCACCCATCCTCCACAGGGAATGCAGAGTGGTCTTCAGGAAAGAACCTGGATTGTGTCACATGTCTGTGTTGCCTGTAGGATTTGTCCTCCAGGGACTCCCTGTAGGATTCAGGCCTCTGACGCTCCTGTGCCCATGTTTTGGTCCCTGACACACTCACACCGACCTGCCTGCTTGGAGTCCTGAACGCCTTCTGCTATTGAAGCTTGTGAGCCTCTGGAGATGCTGTTTCGTCTCCCATCATTCCTCCCACCTTTTCCTTCATTTCTTGCCTTATTCCTATTGAAGGGTTTCCCTCAGGCATGGCTGACTTCAGTAGCCTGTGATCCATGTTGTCACACACGGCCCCGTGCTGGGTTTAAAGCTCTGCGGTGGCCATCTTGAAATTTCTAACAATCTCTGAACACAGGGCTCCTCATTCTCATTTTGCACAGTGCCCTGCAGGGGTTGTAGCCATCCTGCCCTCAGGCGTCACCTTTAAGGAGGGTCCCCGGCCCCCCCCATGGAGCAGCAATGCTCTGTATTGTACCTGTCTCCTCCAGAGCCTGGAACACCTTGAGGGCAGGGCCCTGTCTTCTTCTCCTCTGAATCCCTGTACCAAGCTCAGCTTCTGGCACAGTTTGTTCACAGTGTTCCATTGAATGAACGGATGACCTGGTACCCCTGAGTGCAGCCTCGCCCTTATACCCTACCCTCCGTGAGCTGCTGGAGGGATCTGATGTGTCAGCATCACAGAAAACCCCCTGTGACCCTCCCCTCCCCTGCATACTGGACCCTCAGATAAAGTTCAACACTCAGCTTCACCCACTAGACCCTCTGAGAGCAGACTCCTGCTTTCCTCTGACCTTTCTTCCTAGCTCCTTCCTGCCCTGTCCCTCTCTTGCCTGCCCCAGTGGGGTGCTGGCTAGTCCCAGGGGCTGGCTCTTTGACACGGACATGTCCTGAATGTGGTGCTTCTCCCTCCTGGGATGTCCTGCCCACCCTGAGTATCTGGTAAACTTCTATTCCTCCCTCAAGACTCAGGTTACCCATCACCTCATCTGGGAGGCATTCCCTGAAGACCTATGTGCAAGGTGTATACCTCCACTGCACTGCGATCCCTCTGGCTGGCAGACTTTGTCATTCTCTCAGTCTTCCCTGCTGGGTGACGAGCTCCAAGGGCATGGACGAAGTCTTGTCCATCTCAACATCCCTAGCAGCAAGCAGGAGCTCGGGAACTGGTTGAATGAATGAAACTCCATGTTCCTCCCTCTTTAGCTTCTGACCCAGGACCTTCAGAGTTCTCCATCTGGCAATGGGTATCCCAAGTTCCTTCTTGCCTTAACCTTCTTCACTCTCTTTGTGTGAGGGAAACAGATTCACATGGACAAGCCATTGCTGGCCCCCTACGAGCCATCCTAGGGACCATCGTGGCCGTGCTGTTGATCCTTGGGGCTGGACTGTGCCTTTGGAAGACACTGGGAGGAAGACGACAGAGACTGCAAGAGGCAGGTTGCACTTCTCTTTTCTGGCTCAGTACCTCCCCTCCCCCACTGGGCCCTCGGCTCCCTTTCTCCTGCATTTTACTGCTCAGGGAATGTCCCTGTGGAGGGGATGATCCCTAGACATGGCCTTGGGGTTCGTAGCAGTGGGGGAGGGTACAGGTTTCCAAGGCCTGGATTCAAGCTCCACTCTGTGTATGACTCAGGTGCATAATTGCAGGATGAACACAGGAACCATGGTGGTGACACCCACTGTGCAGAGCTAAGCCAGCAGGAGTCTCGAGGGGGCAGGGAGAAGATGAGAGCTTGGAGCAGTGCCCAACTGGGCTCTCCCAGGTCCCCATGTGCCTGGGTCTTGGCATTGCTGGCCCTGCTGTGTCTTTAACTCTTTCCGGATAGTCACTGGTATTTAGTAAGAAAATTTACAACTGGGGCCAGTGTAGTGCTGGGTACTCTGCAGGAATTCACATGCAGTTCATGTCAGCGGCATTGGTTCCATGTGGGTCCCTCTGGGGCCTCTCTATCCCGCAGCTGTTCTAGGAACCTTCTGTCTTGCATTTCTAGGGTCTAGATGAATGACATCTAGAAGAAAGGAGCCTTTTACTACTGTCTGCAGTGAGGTCCAGAAGCCAGACCAGACCATGAAGATAATTTAATTGGAGAAAGCATTCCTAGGACACCTCCACGCTGAGTTTGATCCCTGCAGAAACCTGCCTCTTCCAGCTCTGGTCCAGCTTCTTCTGCCTCTGGTCTGTGTTACTCTGCCCTTTGTGTTCTCAACTCCCTGGGCACATGTGGCCATGCCACTTCCTTTTCCACCTCCACAAGCTACCCTCCTACTCAGGACCCTCACTCCTGCAGGACAAGTGTTCATTCCCTGTCATT
>NW_025792428.1:0-1798 GCF_021613505.1 Equus quagga | reverse complement strand
TCTCTGCACTTGTTGTGAGGCTGTAGCTGATGGCAGAGGGAATGGCCTGGCCATGATGTTAACAATTAACCAAAAGCAGATCTGCCCACAGATTCCTCTTGTCATGGATCTGTCTTCCTGACCTTATGGAAGCAGAAAGCACCCAAGAGGCTGGGTTTCGTCCATATACATACATTTGAACATGTTGTTTGGCTTCAAAAAGGAGTAAAATTACTACTGCTAATTATTTGCAGTTAACTCAGAGAAAAAAGATGAATAAGATCTAAACTCTTTTCAGGTTGTTCACAAGGGAGATGAGACAGAATCACTTCCCACAGTCCTCTCCTCTGTGAACACTGTTGAGGAACAAATCAGGTGTGCTAGGAGCTCAGCCGAAGGAGCAATCGCTTTCAGGTGGGCGGCAAGGAAGATGTCCCGGGAGAGGAATTACTCAAAACACTGAATAATGCCCCAACCAAGCCCCTGCGGCTCATTCGCTGGTTCACAAAGTGGCAGAAAGGAGAGTTTGGGTTTTGGTTTTATTTTTGGAAACAATGTAGAGAAGAAACAGACGAGTTCAGATAGGAAGTGGGATGTGAGCTAGAAGGTCTCTAAAATTCCCTCTCTGAAATGTGGAGGGTGGAGGAGATGTTTGCAAAGCTGCCTACCGGAGAGGCTCTGAGAGGGAGGACGAGGACTATCTCTTTCTTGGGCTGCATCAAAAACACCAAAAAGCCCATCGGGTGAGATGAAAACAAAGCGAGCTCCAGATGTGTTCTTGGAATGCGGTTGCAGTCTCCCCTTCAGTCCAAATGTCGCTTGCTGAACTGAGAGAAGGGAGGGACAGAGGGACAGAGGTTCCCCTCAGCCAGTAGCTTTGGTCCCGCCTGCCTCGTACAAGGGTTACGATGTGTCCAGTGTGGCTCTCTCCAAACACGTGGGCTCCCCAGGTGTGGACAAAAATGCACGAAGGGCTGTAGACGGAGGGTTCACACTGGAAATACTTCCACCTTCCTCAGCCCAGGATGAGCTGGCAACAGACCCGTCTTCCTTCCTCACACCTGGGCCTTGATTGGCACTCCCCTTCCGTGGGAACCTCTCTCCTGTGAAGGATCTGGGCAGGCACGAAGTCCCTGCCAGGCTGCTGCCTCCTGGCCAGCTGTGCCTGATCCCCCATCCACCTTGCCTCCCCCAAAAGCCACCTGAGCAGAGCACCGAGGCCCTCTCAACAGTCCTAGGGGATGGGAAACGTGCCTGCCTCTCCTGAAAGAGAGACCCAGATGCTCCTGCCCCCACCCTGTCGTTCAAAGATGAGCTGGGGTTGGTGAGGGAGAATGCCTTCCACCTGAGTCTCGTCCATTCTGAAAACTCTGCTCTTTGGCCTCAGGAATACGCCTCCGTCTAAGGCAGCTTTAGCACAGTTCACAGTGGAGCTTCGGGGACCACAAAATCTTCTCTGAAATTGTATGCCAAACTGGGTATTTATGTGTTCCTTTCACATAGTCTGACCTCCTTCCCCCAAAAGAGGTAAGAAGCATTGTGCCTAAAGAGTAACGAATTTGTGTCATCCCTGATGTCCCTTAATTCCCCCTAAATCCAATTACGTCCAGGGCATGGAGGTTGATTCTTGAACTCTCTTGGGCCTTGGACCATTCCCAAAGACAATAAACACAGCTTCCTAACCTGTCCTTGCTATGTCAGCTACCCAGGGATTTCTGAGACCCTCCTGATACATCTTAGCCAAAAACCTACCTGTAGAAAGGACACTTCAGCCAAGAACACATACGAAGGACCAACAAGCACGTGAAAAGATGCTCAA
>NW_025792427.1:0-1514 GCF_021613505.1 Equus quagga | reverse complement strand
AGCATGCAGGCCTGAGAGCTCATGGCATGTTAGGGAAATAACATGGTGCTCAAAATGATTGGAGCAAAATGTGTGTGTGTGTGTGTGTGTGTGTGTGTGTGTGCGTGCGCGTGTTTGGGAAGTTGAGCTGGTAGAGCAGGGGCTCTCAACTGGGGGAATTTTTCCCCTGAGGGGACATTTGGCAATGTCTGGAAACATTTTTGCTAGTCACAACCTGGGAGGAAGGTACTACTGGCATTTAGTGGGTAGAGGACAGGGATGCTGCTAAACATCCTACAATGCAGGGGAGGACCCATACAACAAAGAAGCATCCAGTCCAAAGTATCAAGAGTGTCAAGCCTGAGGTACATAGGGGTTAGATCATGAAGAGAGTATTTTCCCAAGAGCAAGAAGAAGTAATTGAAAAGTGTTGGTGTGATTAACTCTGGGTTTTAGACAGCTCATTTTGTCAGGAAGTGTACAACGCATCAGAGGTGGGAGAAGGTGGTAATCCTGGAGGCAGGGAAAGTAATTTGTGGTCAATTGAAATGATCTAGGTGAAAGATGGTCAGCCATTGATTAGGAGAGGCAGAGGATAAGGGGCTGAGTGGGTAGCCAAGAGGGGGAAGAGAAAGCACTGTGACTTATGGATGCATGGGTGATGGAGCAGAGCTGGTCAAGGATGGCCCTACAGTCCTGTCTTGGTGATCAGGGTGCAAGGGGATGATTTCTCCTGAGAAAATGACCACAAGTAGAGGAGCAGGTTTGTGTAGGTGCACGTGAGTGTGTATGTGGGTGGTGAGTTCAGTCTGACGCACGTTCAATTCTTAATGCTCGTGGGACATCCAGGTTGGGAAGCTTATTGTGTGGCTGTATATGTGAGTCTGCAGCTGGGGACCAGACCTGGTGAGGAACAGGTCTGGGGCTGGAGTTTGGGAGTGATCAGCATATATTTGGTATCTCGAGACATAGGGGCAGATGAGATAGTCCATGGTGATTGTGTGGAGTTAGGAAAAAAGACCACCAAGGGATGAGGTGATTACCAATATTTAACTTTCCAGAAGAGGAAGAGGAGCCCACCAGTCCCAAACTGGGAAGAAATAATCAGAAAAGTTGCTAAGAAAGGACACAGGCTTTAAGAAGGAGGAAGTAAAGACGTATTGTGTATGACAGAGGTCAAGTAGGATAAGAAATGAAGAGTGTCTGTTGGGTTTGGCAATTGGGTGGCCAGTGGGGACCTTGGTAAGAGTAGTTTCTGTGGACCAACGGGGTGGGCAGAAAGTAGATTACTACAGTGTGGAGAATAAGAAGGATTTGAGGCACTGGCCGGCAAGTCTACACTGCTGGAGGAGCTGGGATTTGGTGCAAAGCAGAGAAGCCACCTCGTTCTTTGACTTAACCTCCAGGAAACACCAAATCATCCATATCTTGGCTTAAATTCAGGCAGTACCCCGGCCATGGTTGGGCCCCTAGAAGTGCTTCCCACCGCTCCTCTGTCTCTCTTATCCTGTCTGTCAGTCCTCCAGAGCCCAGTC
>NW_025792426.1:0-1312 GCF_021613505.1 Equus quagga | reverse complement strand
AATGAAGATAGAACATGTCAAAATTTGTGACATTCAGGTTAAAAATGGGTTTAGAGGGAATGGCTAAAATTCAAAAGTCTGATAATAAGAAGGATGATAAAGATGTGGAGTCAATGGAGCAGTCATAAATTAATAGTGGGAATATAAAACAGTTTTAAAAATTGGAAAACAGCTTGTCAATTCCTCCTAAAGTCAAACATACAACTACCTTACTTCCTAACAATTTTACACCTACGTATTTACCTAAGAGAAATAAAAACTTAGACCCATTCAGATACTCTCACAGAAATGTTTATAGCAGCTTTATTCATAATAGCCCCAAACTCGAACAACTCAAATGTCTGTTGACAGGAGAAAGGATAAATGAATTATAATATATCCATATAATGGAATACTACTCAGCTATCTATTGGATTGAACTGATACATGAAACAACATGGATGAATCTCAAAGTAATTATGCTGAGTGGAAGAAACAAGACAAAAAAGAAAACATACTGTTTGATTACATTTATTTACATTTCTAGAAATTGCAAACTAATTTATGGTCACAGAAAGCAGATCAGTGGTTGTCTGGAGGCAGAGGGCGAGGAAGCTGGGAGGTGGGAGGGATTACAAAGGCTTTGGGAGTGATGGATTTGTTCATTATCTTGACTGTAGTCATGGTTTCATGGATGTATACACATTTCAAAATGAATCCATTTGTAACTATATGTGGCGATGGATATTTATTAGACTAAGTGTGATCAGTTCTCAATATATACAAATATTGAATCATTATGTTGTACACCTGAAACTAATATAATGTGATGTTGCTGACGAAATGAAGAAAGTTGGGGCCCCAAAAAAGAGACGGACACCGGTGTCGACAGTGGAAGAAAAAAAGCCCCGTCTGGCACGGGCTGTTTATTTTTATATCCCCCTAGACAAAGCCGGCAACTAGCCAAAGGCGGTGACTTATCATACATGCTTCTACGCAAGCGCGCTCATGTGCTTACAATGCTGTGTTTGTTTCCCATCCCTAGGCTGAATTGCAGGATCTGAGAACACTCCTGTTTGCAGGCAATGTTCTCCCTGGAAGGGCCATAAGAGGACTGGGCAGAACATCCTGTTTGCAAGCAAGCTCAGCCACAAGTCAGCTCCATGAAATGTCCTGTATGCAAGCACATTCATGTTCTTAGGCCGGATCGCCTTCAATGTTATATGTCTATTATATCAAAATTTTAAATAAATGAATCCAAGTGTATACTTTAAATATGTGCTGTATTCTATATCAATACAGATGTTATTAAAAACATGGTATTATAGTTTTA
>NW_025792425.1:0-6729 GCF_021613505.1 Equus quagga | reverse complement strand
TCCAGGACTCCTACAGCCCACATTCACAGCCTCCAGGATGGCCAGCCTCCCTCAGTCCTGACCAAATGTCACCTCCACAGAGAGGCCGACCCCCAGGCTGAGCAGTCATGCCCAGCCCCCCAGCTGCCTGCCGTCCTTTCTTACACTCACCCAGCCTGCTTTTCTTCACCTGTCAACCTGGCGTGATGGCACGTCACCTGTGAGTTCTGAGGGGCAGGGCGTGTCGGCTCTGTGGCTTCCCCGGCCCCCAGCGCCCTGACTCGCCCATGCTGGGACCTCAGGACCCGGCCCTACTCCAAGGGGGATGTGGCTCTTCCACACCCCATGCTGGGCAGGACCCCGGAGGATAACTGTGTGTTCCCTGTACACAGTGGCCCTTCATGCAAGACACCTAGCCACAAGACCCCGTGGAGGCTGAAATGGCCACCAAAAGTGGGACAGGAAGCTCTCAGAACACGTCTCCCCGAAGTGATGTGGATGGAGCTGGGCCTCTTGGGCTTATGGTGAGGGTGTCCCCAGAGACCCTGGGCCTATGCAGGGTATAGGGCAGAGCAGCAAGCTCTCATGGGCCACCCCAAGACAAGCCCGCCGTGGGGCCTCCCTGAGCAGGAGGAGAAGACAAAGTTCTGGGAAGGGGCTGGGGGGCAGATGGAGGGAGGGAGGGAAGGAGGGAGGGAGGGAGGGATGGATGGGTAACTCTGGGCAAGCTCGGGGCCTCCTCAGAGCCTCGGCCAGCGTCTGGACAGTGCTGCTGCAGGCTGGGCTGGAGCGGTCACCCCAGCAGCTGTCGGGGAAACAACCAGCCCTGTAGAATGACCACCTCGCATTGTTGCCACATCTCAAGTTGCAGACTGGAGGAGTCCTCATAAAGGCCCCATGGGGACAAGGACGGGTGACCCCCAAGGCCTGCCCCTGCCTACTCCTGGCTAACTCTGCGGGGCGCCTCCCACTCCTTCATGCAGGAGAAAAGCTTTGAGAAGACTCTTGACCACCGGAATGTAAATCCCTAGAAATATTTCGTGATACAATCTGCTAATTCCACTCACACCACAGAAGGACACTGGGCACACCCTGGGCCGGCGGGGCTGAGATAGAGATTTGCCGGTGCTCCGAGGCGGGGCAGCGGCGCTGGGACGGGAATCTGGGGCCCTCAAAGCGCCCAGCGGGAGTCGGCTTATTAGCAGCCTGGAACAAAAGCCACAAAGGCTCGGGGTCCCCCTGTGCGCAGACCCCTGCTGGGAGCCTTTCAGCCCCCAAAGCGTTGCCTTTTAACTCGGCCTCGGCGGCAGGACAAACAGGGGAAGAAATTAGTCGTGGATGCTGCTGGATGTTTTGTAACTTGTCACATTGTCTCCCTGGAGTTGGTCTGGCCCCGCAGCTTGTCCCCTTGACATTCAGAACCTGGAGTAGGCCCCCGCCAGCCCCCTCCTCTCCTTTTAACTCTTTACAAGCTTCAAAAGACAGAACTCCTTTCTTGCATCTGGGCCTGGCCTCTGTAGGGGCCAGGGACCGTCTGCAGCTCTGAGCCAGAGAGCCGTGCCTGCCATGTCGCTGGAAAGCTGGGTAGGGCGGGTGGCAGAGAGCCGCCTCATCTCCCACAGTATCACGCCCCAGGGGCCCTGGGGTCTAGGCCGGTCTCTAACTCCCAGCCAGGCCTGGTCCCCAAAGTAACCCCACTTAATGAGGAAAACGAGGGGCAACTACCCCAAGTGCTCCAAGAGCATGACTTCCTACAGGCTGCGAGAGAAATATGAAGCTCTCCCCAGAAGCCATGGGGCCCTGTGTTCTGGAAGCCAGGTCTGCCAAGGGAGAATGTGGCTACAGCTGCTTACACTTTAGCTCCCATTTTTGGTGGCCAAGGAGAAGCCCCTCTTGGGTCCCCGGCGCCCAGGGAGAGGTCCCCAGAGTAGGACACTCAGAAAAAGGCCCCGGTAGGGGCTCGGAGCTCTGGGCAGGCAGGGGTTAACACCACACTGCTGGTGCTGGCCAGCCCTGGGTCCCACTCCCCTCGCAGAGAGCAGCCAGGTGACCTTCAAGGGGGCTGCCTCTGCTTTGGGAGGCTCTCCCAAGGCCAGGGACCTCCTCTTGGCCTTCAGCTGTCCCAGCACAAGGCCAGCGTGGGCTTGGCCTGAAGAAGGCCTGACCTCAGCCTGGCCCCGGAAGGCAGCCGAGCCAGGGAGTGTATGCCTGCGTGTGCAAATCTGCCGGACAGTCGCGGAGAGCTGCCGACACACCCGAGCCTTCGAGATACGCTGATACTTTCTGAAGATAATAAATGACAGGGACAGTTGGTTTGTCCTGAGTCTCTAAACATCATGTGTCCTGTCACTTTGGGAAAGTCCCATGCCGTCTAGCATACCGGAGGGCCTCCCTGCAGGCCTCCGGCGAGGCGGGGCTGGAACCCCACTGCTTTCAGCCAGAGCACCCGCTTGTCAGCCGCCCCAAGTGTGGAGGGAAAGGGACAGTTTGGGGAGCTCGTGAGGTTCCACATGTCTGTGCCCATGAGGAAGTGGCTCCACCTCCACGGGGCACGGGGTGGGCTCAGGCACCGGTGTATGCGGCACAAGATGCGCACGACCTGGTCATACCTCTGTAACAGGAGCTTTTGATCGGTGTTCATTTCTGTCTTTCCATAACTGAAGATTATGGAAAATTAGGATGCCCCTGGAGGTCACGGCCTAACTGGGGCTGTTTCTTTCTCTGAAAACACACGGCGTACAGCCTGAACCTCTGCCCCTGGCCATTCTGGCTGTGGTTGGTACCAACAGGCCTCGGGCACTGGGGCCACCAGACAAGGCTTGCCCGTTAGCAGGCAGCAGATCAGCCAAGGGGTGGCAAAACCATGACGTTATCGGGCAGGGGCAATTCTCCCAACTTCTTATATTGGTCTGTGTTCTCTAAGCTCTAGAGACCTGTGTACTTGGTGTGACAATGGCATTAACCACCATTACCTCTTGCAATGGCTGAATACACGTATTCACAATCTCACATTCATGATTGAGACGCGTGGGTGTGCTTTGCACCCCTGCTTGAGAAACACAGAAGTCAAGACCCGGGAGGTCAGCTCTGTACTCAAGAGCACACAGCTTGGAGGTGGTCCAGCGGGGGCTTCAGAGTTCGGCAGCCACAGGCTCCTGCTGCCAGCATGTACTCGAGGTGATGCCAGGGCAGATGACGCCTACATGGGGACTAGGGCTTGGTCAACACCAGGGTGGACATCAACACCTTAATGTGGTCCTAATTGTAACTGCCCTTCCCATGATAGATGCAAGCAGCACTGGCCGGGCCCCATGCCTATGCAAAGCCACACAGGGGGGTCCTGGACAGCCCATGGTGTGTGCGTGCTCCAAAGAGCTGTGGCTTGGATGTCCTAGCTTTCCTCGGCAACTAACAGTCAACCTCTCAGCCATTGGAAGGCAGCTCTGGGAGCTGATCAATCCCTGCCCTTCTTTCTGCTCCTCCACGTCCTGGGAGCTGCGCCTCACCAAGTCTGGCAGGGGTGGGGGGCACAGTTCAGGAATGGGGGAGGAATCCATGAGTAAAGGAGAATGACGTGGAACCTGAGATGAGGAGAGGAGGCTGGGCTGGCACTCTGGCACCTGGTGCCCAGCGCAAGGACAGGCATGTGAGGGTGTCAGCAGGCAAAGGCAGGGCAGAGGAAGGTGGGGGTCCAGAGGGGCTCCGGGGCTGAAGCGCTGTTCTGAGCTCCACCCTGAGGGCTAGGGTGGTCCTCAAGGGTTTCAGGCCAGGCTAGGCATGTTGGCCTGTCAACCCAGAGCTCACCGTGAGGAGGATCACCTCCACAGACCAGGAGCTGCTAGAATGGGGGGGGTACCAGGCGACGCCCTTTCAACAAAACAAAACAAGAGATGCTTCTACACCGCGCCCTTCTCAGCCTTCTGGAGCCAAGTTCAGTCCTTTCTCCATGACCCCAGAAGTACCCTGCTGCTGAGTTACTACCCTGGGGTGCTCAGACCTCAAGGTCCTGGGGCAAGCAGTGTGGGGAGGGGTCCTCCGGCCCTGAGGCCGCAGACAGCCTGTGCTTCCTGCTCCCTCCCACCAGGAGCAGTTTCCCTGTCTCTCCTCCCCACTGCCCAATGTCTGAGTCCCTCTGCTTCTGCACTTCTGAGAGCTTATGTTTATAACAAAACAAGAAGCCAGTCAGTCAGTGAGGCCCAAGAAACTTTCCTGAACATGGGGACAGGGGCAGGAGGCAGGGGCTGCGACTTCCTGAAAGCCCCCCCCCCCCACCAGCGTTCTTCCTAGCCTGGGGCCTCATGGGGCCTCATGGGGCTATGTGGCCTCATGGGGCCCAGTGGGGCCCAGTGGGGCCTATGGGGGCTGGTCGGGGGAGGTCTAGGTATTGGCTCTGGATGAAGGACAAGGAGGAGGGCAGGAAGCCAGGAAGGAGGGAGGGAGGGAAGAACTCTCCCACGGCCACCTCAAAGTCTCCTTTCTGCTGGCTTTCTAATATTGAGCTTCTTGGAGAAGTTGAGTATACTGCAAATGGAGGGGCAGGCTGCAATTAAATGTGCCTTGTGGGCCCAGCTGTTAATGCTGTCATGTTGGGGTGATCCATGAGCTGAATTCCAACTCCCCCTCTTCCTCCTAAACAGCATGAAATATTGCTGAGGGGACCCACCTGAACCCCAGAGTCCAAGTGACACTATGCTGGGAATAGCCCTCCCCCCCATCTCACCCCTGCAGGGGTTGGTTCGGTTGTTTGCCCTACTGGGAGCAGAAAGGAAGAGAGGCCTCTGTCCAGGCACCTCCTCCCTCTCCCAACCCCAGTCCATCCTCCTAGAACCCAGGGCAGCTTCCACCTCACCAGCTAAGAGGACTCTGCACATGGTGGGTAGGGGCCCTGGCTGATCATTAACTCTTCAGGCCCAGGTGCTGGAGTCTGCAAAGCTGCAGGGTACAGGAAGGCCCCATGGAAGGAAGGTCGAGGGGCTGGGCACGTCGATCATAAAGCAACCCAGGATGACTGTGTATTTATTACGTGCTGGGCACCATGCTAGTATTTCATATTCATGAATCTCATTTAAGCTCATACATAGCCCTGCAAGGAAAATCTTATGCTCCCTGAGTTGACCCTCGGAAAGTTAAACAAGCCCCGAGGACACGCACCCTGCAGGACGTGAAGTGAACTCCGGGCCCTCCACGGTCAGCTGCCTGTGTGAGGAGATAGGGACTAGAAACCAGCCGCGGATTCACACCACCACCTTGATGGTCAAGGACAGAGCCCTTCTTGAAAGCCAGCCTAAGTCCAGACAAGGGGCCATAAAGAAGAGACCTGCGTGTGCTGCTTCCTGATCCCCAAACCAAGACGGTTTTCTCCCACGTAGAGGAGGGACCTCAAACTCCTCCCCTCATCCTTCCAGGCTCTCTTCCCACTGGCATGGGGACCAGCATTGCTGGTGATGGCAGCCTGGGCTCCTGTCAGACCCCCAGGCTGTCCCATGTCAGACAAGCAGCACGAGAGAGGATGAAACCTGTGGGGCTGTTTGTTACTCAGCAGGACTTTGGCCATCCTCACTAGCCCAGGGTCCACTGACCATCTGCCCCTGACACCAAGATCTGTGAACTCATTCAGTCACTGTCCCTTGGGTTCCTACTGCGCGCCTGGCCTTAGGCCGGGTATGGTCCCTGTCAGTTGCTCACTATTCCTGACCCAGTTCTCTCAGGCGCCTGGCTGCCCTTGGCTCCCTCCAAATGCAGAAACAGCAACATCACTTCGGCGCCAGAACACCAGTGCCCTGCCCCGTCTGATGTAGGCCATTGGTCCCTCCGCCCTGGAGCGCCACGCTGCCTGAGCCTTTCACAGCTTCCTTTCTTAGCAGGAGTCCCACATGTCAGGCCAGCCAGGGCCTGGCCATCGCTGGGAAGGCTTCAAGATAAGATGTTCTGGGAAGCAGGGAGTGGAAATCCACCAGGCTCCACAGAACTGAGGCCGTTTGTGCTGACGCTACTTGGCAGGCCAGCCCCTGGGCGCCGGGAGGGCAGCCACGTGACCTGGAAGCCTGGGGCCACCCTGGAGGCCAAAGAAAAGGCTGTCGATGGAGGAGGGACATCCAGCGATTCCTAGATAGCCACCACGTGCCTGGCACTGCAGAGGCCATGTATCTGACCACTGGGCTGCCTTTTTCCACTGTGGCTTGCCGGCCAGCCACATAGCTCCACCACCCGAAATTGTCCCCCCAGGGGGCACCCCAGATGAG
The DNA here is from genome assembly GCF_021613505.1 of Equus quagga. Lineage (NCBI taxonomy): Eukaryota > Metazoa > Chordata > Mammalia > Perissodactyla > Equidae > Equus > Equus quagga. Next base: position 508 of record NW_025792425.1, on the reverse strand, counting down.
CCCTGGGTATGTGGAGGAAGCTGAGGGGGCCCTCAGCTTCACATTTATTTCCTGGCTTCTTTCCCTAGCAAGAGAACTGCTTGAGCCTGGCCCCGAGAGGGTGCACACTTCTTTGGGGTTATTTACGACCACCCCAAATGTGAAAAATTGTAAGTGATACAAATAGCAATTAACGTGGGCCTAGCAACTAAGACAAACGAGGTAGGTGAAAAACAGGGGGCCTGACCTCCACAGGAGGGGTCAGCGCTTTGATGACGAGCTTGTCCTGTCACTCCCAGTGCACAGGAGGTCAAAGGCAGGGCGCAGCCCCGAGGTGGCTTAAACCCTCTGAAATTTGCTTTTAAAGGAGGGAATTAATCCCAAAGCTGCAGGCCTGAGGTTGTCAGGAAAGCCCTGTGTTATCTCAGGTAGTCAAGTCCGAAGTTTGTCCCTGGGGGAGTGGCAGACTTCTCCCCACTGTCTGTCACAGTGGGCCAGCCAGAGGGGTTCAGTGGAGACTCAGGGGGAC
>NW_025792424.1:0-1570 GCF_021613505.1 Equus quagga | reverse complement strand
TGCATTGAATTAAGTTGGAATGTGTGTGTCCCTAATTAGTTTTGGATAATTCTGTACATATGTTTGCCTGCCATAGTTATGTAAGTGCCAGATATAAACCTAATCCATACTTTGTAACCTCACGAAATCAAGATTCCTCATGTAAAAAGTGAGTCTTATTTTTTTGGCTATTTCCTGTATAAATAAAAGTTGCCACTTAAAGGAATCTCCCTGCGTCTCCAACTGACATAGCCTGGTAAAGGAGATCTCCTTTGCACCAGGACATGTTGGCAGCTTGGGCAAGTGACTGCGCTGACGCGGGAAGCTGAGGGGTAGAAGACAGTGTGACTGTGGGGCTCCGTGGGGAAGGGATACATGTCCTGCAAACCAACAAGACTCTGCTCCAGAAACAGCAGTACTGCTTAAGCCAGCGGTTCTCAAGGTGTGCTCCCAGGACCAGCAGCATGGACATCATTTGGGAACTTATTAGCCAGGCAAATTCTTGGGCTCCACCCCAGGCCTTCTAAATCAGACACTCTAGGGGTGGGGCTGGCATCCGTGTTCCAAGAGGCCCCGGTGGTTCTGATGCAGCTGGAGCGTGAGAATCCATGCCCTAGAGGAGGCTACCTGGGCCCAAAGATGGTTCTTGAAGCTCTTTTTGAGAGCAAATATGCCCCAAATGGCCAACAGATCACAGAAAGAATTGTGCCTTTGTCACTATGAGAGAATCAGAGGTGGCCATGTTCTTAACGTGTGGCAATAGTGCAGATGAGGACTCAGGAGTCAAAGTCATAGATTTACAGAATAATCCCAATAAGAACAGTAGGTACAACCCCTAAAACCCCTCACCAGTGTGAGGCCTGTCCACTATCACACCTGAAGGGAGACCGACAGAGGCCAGGAAGAAGAGTGGGGACAATACGAGATTGTCTAAAACAAATATGATAAAATCAGGAAGGTCATGGGCAAAACGCAACCAGAGGTTATGAGATATTCACTATGAGCACCACTGTGAACGAGGTCCTGTTTAGAAAGAAGAGACTTATGGGGATCCTGAGATAAGAAGAACTTGTAATCTAAAGAAATATTGAAAACAGAGCAAAACCAAGGAATTGCTGTGGTTCCTACAGAACTAGAGTGGGGACAGAACAAGGGAGTTCTCATTAAATGAAGGAGGCAACCTAACACATTCAGAGGCATGTGAAGGCCTCAGGGTTCCAGGATCCCCAGAACTGGGAAGAGATCATGTGCAAAAGCCCTTCTCAGCAATGTCACGAGGCCTTTCCTTGGGATTGAATTTCTGGCCTCAGAGCCTCTGTGTTGCAGGCCCTGGATCTGTGCTGTTTGTGGGAGGTGCTGCTCACTTTGGGAAATCTACTTGATCTGAGACCAAGATCCACATGTTATGCAGGGTGACCTGACCATCGTCTCCATAATTGGTTTCCTGCCTGCAAACTACCAGGTGGAGATTGCGGGTGCCCTGGCTGAACTTGACAGGAATTTCCTCAGAATCAAGTGATGCTGTGATCTGTTGCCCAGGGAGCATGCAGACTTCTTCAGTGAGCCTGGCCTTTGGGCCCATTTGGGGTGC